>NW_024747582.1:2148646-2257677 GCF_018991925.1 Homarus americanus | reverse complement strand
TGGCCTCGTGGTGGGGGGGAGAAACTATTTTATCTTCGAATGTCATTTTGTTTGTGTGTTTTTTATCTTGCTTTTATTGAGTACTTTCTTTTAGTGTTTTTTGTTGTTTCTTGTGTGTTTGGAGAGAAGAGAGAGAGAGAGAGAGTATCTTGTTCTTACGCAGCTGGATATGTTAGGTTGAGAATAAAGGGGTGTGTGTGTGTGTCAATGTGTGTGTGTGTGTGTGTGTGTGTGTGTGGAGAACAACACTAATCACACACCTCAGTACTTAATAGCATTAGCAGTAGCAGGGCAAGGAACATCAATAATACACCTTAATTACACACACACACACACACACACACACACACACACACACACCTACCTACACACACA
Organism: Homarus americanus; assembly: GCF_018991925.1. NCBI lineage: Eukaryota > Metazoa > Arthropoda > Malacostraca > Decapoda > Nephropidae > Homarus > Homarus americanus. The sequence goes on along the minus strand of NW_024747582.1, from coordinate 2,257,302 downwards.
CACACACACACAGCATAAGCAACCTGAGTCCACATCTTTAGAGTGGTAGAGGTCAGAGCTGGAAGTAATGGAGGTGGTGGTAGTGGTGGAGGAGGAGGCCACTGGTGGAGGGAGTGAGTGAGGTGGAGGGGGAGAAGCAGTGGTGGAGGAGGAGGAGGTGAGTGGTGGAGGGAGTAGTGGTGGAGGTAGTGGTGGAGGAGGAAGTAGTGGTGGAGGAGTAGTGGTGGAGGGGAGGTGGTGGAGGAGGAGGCCCAGTGGTGGAGGGAGGTAGTGAGGTGGAGGGGGAGTAGTGGTGGAGAGGGAGGTGTGAAGGTGGTGGGAGGTGGTGAAAGTGGTGGAGGAGGTGGTAGTGGTGCTGGAGGAGGTGTGGTGGTGGAGGAGGAGATGAGTGGTGGAGGGAGGTAGTGGTGGAGGAAATGGTGGTGGAGGGGAGGTAGTGGTGGAGGGAGGTAGTGGTGGAGGAGGTAGTGAGTGGAGGAGGTGGTAGTGGTGGAGGGGGAGTAGTGGTGGAGGAGTGAGTGGTGGAGGTGGTGGTGGAGGGGGAGGTGGTGGTGGAGGGGAGGTAGTGGTGTAAGAGGAGGAACAGGTGTATAGATTCCTCTCCCTGCTAATTAACTCGTTGCTAATGGCCATTTACCTTCGTATTATTCTGGCCAATAGTGACAGGTGTTGGAGAGACAGAGAGGGAGAGAGACAGAAAGAGAGAGAGGGAGACAAAAAGAGAGACAGACAGACAGAAAGAGAGAGACAGACAGACAAACAGAAAGAGAGAGAGACAGACAGACAGACAGAGAGACCTCAGTGTGTCGTCGTATCTGTTCCAACATGTCGATTATTATGTCAAAAATTTTCTTTCCTCAAATTGAATACCAACCAGAACCAACCAACCACAATTACCACCACTACCACCCCCCCTCCTCCCTTCCCTTCACCACTATCACAACTACCACGACTACCACCCCCTTACTTCCTTCACCACTATCACAACTACCACCACTACCTTAATCACCACCACCACCACTGTCACTACTACCACCCACATCATCACCACCACCACCACTGTCACTCCGATCTCCCTCACACCACCACCACCACCACTGGGTAGGAAGACAGTGTTAACCAACAGAGGGGAAGATGAAGCCGTCAACCAGAACAGTTAACTTGTTGATGTTAAGTGAGGGGAAAGGGTTGAGGGGGGGGGAACAGGTTGGTGGGGAGGGAGGTGTTGATGAGCACAGGTGTTAGGGGAGTGGTTGAGGGAATAGGGTGAGGGAAGCGTTTAAGGGCTGTAGGGACGCTATGGAGGGGTAAAGGAGGGGGATTGGGGGGCATGAGGAAGGCCAGCGGAGCTGGGGGAGGGGAAGGGAAAGGTAAGGGGGGGGAGGAAGAGGAGAATGAGTCAGGTGAGGGAGGGTGAGTCGTATTGACGGGACATCTACATTCCGTGGATGCAGGTGGCCGCTACTACCACTGGCCAGTCCACAAATCTGATGTGTACCCTCCTGCCCCTCCCCCCCTCTCTCCTCCTGCCCCCCTCCCTCTGTCCTCCCTGCCCTCCCCCTCTCTCCTCCTGCCCCTCCCCCTCCCTCCTCCTGCCCCCTCCCCTCTCCTCCTGCCCCCTCCCCCCCTCTGTTCTCCTCTCTCTCACCCCCCTCTGTCCCTCTGTGTCTCTACCTTGCCCCAGTTTGTCCCTCCTCCCCCTCCTCCTCCAGGTCGTCTTCCTCCTCCAGGTAGTCGTCGTCCTCCTCCAGGCCAGTCGTCCTCCTGGTGGTGGCAGGTGGCAGCTCGTGACACATTGATAGTGGTGTGTCGCAGGCATACTTGTATAAATCATTAGAGGCGCTGCCTCTCTCTCTCCTTCCTTCCTTCCTTCCTTCCTTCCTTCCTGTCTCACCATTTACATCACCTCCGTTTATCTCATGGGACCACCTGAAGATTAACCACCCTAATGCTAACCTAACCTAACCAAAGTTAATATAGCGACACCTGCTTAATGTACTTGTGTAGCGGCCAGTACACACACACACACACACACACACACACACACACAGAACAAAGGATCCAGCAAACAACAACAACAGCAGCCAAAGACGATAGCGTGCGTGCAACAATAACAGCAGCGGTGCCTTAATTGCCCTCATCAACACGGGTCAGGTGCCAACGAGAGGCGGGGTAGTTGGAACAGCGGTCGACAGCCACTGGGTATAACAGCATCGCCCTCTTAATCCTGTTCCCGGGGAGGCATTGATCCGACCGGGTGTGTTGGGGGTCGTACTGGGGGTTGGGCGCGTTGGTCGTACTCGTGGCTAGGGTTATACCGGTGGCTGAGGTCGTACTATACTTCTGAGGTCGTACTATCCTTCTAGCTAGGGTCGTACTGGTGGCTAGCGGTCGTACTGGTGGCTAGGGGTCGTACTCGTAGGGGTTATACCGGTGGCTGAGGTCGTATACTTTTTCTAGCCGGTCGTACTATCCTTCTAGCCGAGGTCATGCTGGTGGATGGGGGTCGTAGAGTAATGTATTTCTCATTATAATTTATCCGTTATTGTTAGTCGTTTGTGTTATGTTATAGATGAATGTGTTTGTTATTGTTATTTTTATTAGTATTATTATTATTGTTTATTATTGTTTATTATTATTGTTATTGTTTATTATTATTATTTGGAGTATTATTGTTATTTTGATTATTATTTCTCGCAATACTTTGTTATTATTATTATTATTATTATTATTACTGTTATTATTATCATTGCTGCTACTACTACTACTACTACTACTACTACTACTACTACTACTAAACACCTCTAAAATATAAACAAAACACACAACATAAAACACTACAGGAAATTGTCACAAAGGTTTTTCAAGCATTATTCCTGTTACCTTGTAGGTGAGGTGGGTGTTGTAGGGGGTCAGTGTGTCTCCGGTGGGAGGGGGTGGAGGAGGGGGTGTGGGGTTATTATCATGTTTGTGTGTGTGTGTGTCTCTCTGTTTGGCATTCAGTTGGCATCTTAGTTGATTTGTTTTATGATTATTTAAATAACTTGTATTGTTTTTATTTTAATAACTCTTAATTAACATGTGATGGAGACTAATTAGGGTGTGGTGTAGTGGTGTGGTAGTGTGGTGTAATGGTGTGGTGGTGTGTGGTATGCTGTGAAGTGGTTTGTGTAATGGTGTGGTGTAGTGGTGTGGGGTGTGGTGTAGTGGTGTGGTGTAGTGGTGTGAAGTAGTGTGGTGTAGTGGTGTGAGTGGTGTAGTGTGGTGTGGTATAGTGATGTGGTGTGAGTGATGTGGTGTAGTGGTGTGGTGTGGTGTGGTGTGGTGGTGTGGTGTGGTGGTGTGGTGTGGTGGTGTGGTGTGGTGGTGTGGTGGTGTAGTGGTGTGGTGTGGTGGTGTGGTGTGTGGTGGTGTGGTGGTGTGGTGTGGTGGTGTGTGAGTGTGGTGTGTGGTGTGGTGTGGTGGTGTGGTGTGGTGTGTGGTGTGTGGTGATGTGGTGTAGTGGTGTGGTGTAGTGGTGTGGTGTGGTGTAGTGGTGGTGTGTGGTGTGGTGTGTGGTGTGGTGTGGTGGTGTGGTGTGGTGTGTGGTGTGGTGTGGTGGTGTGGTGTGGTGTGGTGGTGTGGTGTGGTGGTGTGGTGTGTGGTGTGTGGTGTGGTGGGGTGTGGTGTAGTGGTGTGGTGGTGTGGTGTGGTGGCGTGGTGTGGTGTGGTGTGGTGTGGTGTGGTGGTGTGGTGGTGTGGTGTGTGGTATGGTGTGGTGTGGTGGTGTGGTGTGTGGTATGGTGTGGTGGTGTGTGGTATGCTAGTGGTGGTTTGGTGTAGTGGTGTGGTGTGAGTGGTGTGAGTAGTGTGGTGTGAGTGGTATAGTGGGTGTAGTGTGGTGTGGTGTGGTGGTGTGGTGTGTGTGGTGATGTGGTGTAGTGGTGTGGTGTGGTGGTGTGGTGTGGTGTGGTGTGGTGTGGTGGTGTGGTGCAGTGTGGTGTGGTGTGGTGGTGTGTGGTGTGGTGTGGTGATGTGGTGTAGTGGTGCAGTGTGGTGATGTGGTGTGGTGGTGTGGTGCAGTGTGGTGATGTGGTGTAGTGGTGTGGTGCAGTGTGGTGATGTGGTGTGGTGGTGTGGTGCAGTGGTGATGTGGTGTGGTGGTGTGGTGCGGTGGTGGTGTGGTGTGGTGGTGTGGTGCGGTGTGGTGGTGTGGTGTGGTGTGGTGCAGTGATGTGGTGTGTGGTGTGGTGTGTGGTGTGGTGTGTGTAGTGGTGTGTGTGGTGTGGTGGTGATGGTGTGGTGGTGTGGTGTAGTGTGGTGGTGTGGTGTAGTGGTGTAGTGTGTGGTGTAGTGGTGTGGTGCAGTGTGTGGTGTGGTGGTGTGGTGTGGTGTGGTGGTGTGGTGTGGTGTGGTGGGTGTGAGTGGTGTGGTGTGGTGTGGTGGTGTGGTGTGGTGGTTGGTGTGGTGGTGTGGTATGTGGTGTGGTGGTGTGTGGTGTGGTGGTGTGGTGTGGTGTGGTGTGGTGTGGTGTGGTGTGGTGTGGTGTGGTGGTGTGGTGGTGTGGTGGTGTGGTGGTGTGGTGTGGTGGTGTGGTGTGGTGGTGGTGTGGTGTGTGGTGTGGTGTGGTGTGGTGTGGTGTGGTGGTGTGGTGTAGTGGTGTGGGTGAGAATGGAGGTTGTCAGTTTCGGGACTTTGGGTCATTTTGTCAACGTCATCAAATCATAACTAAACTCCATGAAACAATCTTTTTAACACAACAATAACACCAACCACTCTTCACTACTACCACCATCACTACCACTACCATCACTTTCACTACTACCACTTCACTACTACCATCTCTTACTACTACCACTCACTACCACCATCACTTTCACTACTACCACCATCACTTTTCCTACTACCACCATCACTTCTCTCTGGCTTGTAAGTCCATATTGGGAATGAATAAAAAGAATGATGTTGCAATGTGGGGATGTTGCATGATGGTTGCTTAGTGAAGGGAAGATGGTGTTTACATTGAGAGTGTCTGAAGGGCGTTGCAGGATGTTATATGATGTTGCAAATGATTAATGTTGATGAGGTGTGTGTGTTGATATTGCAAGTTGCTAGAAGTGTTAAGATTGTGGTCATGATTGTGTTGCAAGGTGTTGTAAGAGAATGAATTGATGTTGCAAGATAGAACAGATAGTGTGTTGATGTTGCAAGATGTTGTGTTGATGTTGCAAGATAGAACAAGGTAGTGTGTTGCAAGATAGTAGTATTCTACAGTGCTGCCTCATCATGCATTGCCACTTTGCAACATAAACAATGGGAGGAATTTTGGTGTGTGTGTGTGTGTGTGTGTGTGTGTGTGTGTGTGTGTGTGTGTGTGTGTGTGTGTTTTGACGTTCTATCTCTCTCTCTGTCTTTCCTTTTTACCTACATTCTTCTTTCTTCCCTCCCTCTTCTCCTCTCCCTCCCTCTTCTCCTCCTTCCTTCTTTCCGTCCTTCCTCCTTCTTCCCTCATTCCTTTCCATCACCTCCCACAACCTCTAGGAGTAAAACAGTGCTAATCCACGTGTGGTCTTTAGAGCGCGTGGAACTGCCTATTGAGACTGACTTGTCGCCTCTATCACAGGAGCTTGGGATGAGGGGAGTCTCTCCACCTCCTACCCCTCCCTCCCCACCTTCACCTCCCCCTCCCCCAGATGATATCATGTACTTGGTATTGTTACATGTAGGTGCTTTCCGGTGGTGACAAGGTGGGGGGCTGTAAACTGGTCCCATGTTGTCAGGTATCATTTTTCCAGGTATGTACTGACCATCTGATTGGCTGATTCACTAACCAATGAAAGGCCAGTTATGATTCTATACTGTATGATTGTATTAGAATTATTCACTCTCGTCTCTCATTGGCTAGTGAAACAGCCAATCATATTGCAGGTTTGAGGCGAGATTTATACCTGGTGTAGTGATATACTAAGCTGGTGGAGGAGGGTGTTGTGTGGAGGGAGGAGTAAGGTTGTGGAGGAGGGTGTTGTGGGTGTGGAGGGAGGGAGGGGGTGTGGAGGGGAAGGGTGTGGAGGGAGGGGGTGGGTGGAGGGAGGGGGGGTGTGGAGGAGGGTGTGTGGGTGTGGGGAGGGAGGGGGTGGAAGGGTGTGGAGGGGAGGGTGTTGGGGTGTGGAGGGAGGGGGGGAGGGTGTGGAGGGAGGGTGTTGTGGGGTGGGAGGGAGGGTGTGGGGTGTGGAGGGGAGGGGGAGGTGTGGAGGGAGGGTGGGTGGGGAGGGGAAGGGTGTGGAGGGGTGTTGTGGGTGTGGAAGGAGGGTGTTGTAGGTGTGGAAGGAGGGTGTTGTAGGTGGAGGAGGTGTGAGGGAGTGGAGAGGGGGGAAGGTGTGGTAGGTGATAAATGGGTGTAATAATGGTGTTGTAGCCAGAGATTACCAGTGTGGCTATGATGCCCCCACACACACACGCACACCTCAATAGGATATGAGGTTGAGGGAGACTGGGGACAGTACAGTAGTGTGTGTGGTATACCGTGTTCCTTTATCATTAGTTGGGTGAAAAATAGGTAATGGTGGTCATCTTTACCGGGGGAGATAGGCGCCTTCCTAAGCCCAGGTAGTGTTAGGTTAAGTTAAGTTAGGTTCAGTTAGGTCAGGTTAGGTTAAGTTCGGTTAGGTTAGGTTGTATAATCTTCTGGTGGTTGGTTTGATTCACGTATTGATAAGGTCACAGGACGCCATGGTGAGGATCAAAGGTCACGTGACTACAGGTGTGTTGGGTGTCGGTAGTGATTCATATCCTCTACACACACACACACACACACACACACACACACACACACACACACACACAATATCTGGGGTTGGTGACACACACACTCTCCTGTCCCCCTGCCAACACTCCAACATTATCTCAACACCCCACCCTCCATCATTCTGCAACACACAGTAATGTTATCTGGGAGAGATTGGACATACTTCAGCTCCTTGTCTTACCCTCTCCTCCCCTTCCCCCCTCTCCTCCCCTCCCTAAATATACCCCACACACACGTGACATGAAGCAGTGACGTCATCAGGGGGGTATAGTCAGCTAGTGGAGTGACACAAATTAAGTGTATTTAGGTGTACCGTCCTTGTTCCCCCTCCCTCCCCTCTTCCCTCCCCTCCCCTCCTCTTCCCCCCTTCCCCCTCCCTTCCCTCCTCACTAGTCATTCATGTAGAACTCTTACTCACCATATCCGGTAGGTTACTGGTAAGGACTCACTCATCGTGCCTGCCCCGCCACACGCCCGTGCCGCCCACACGCCCACACACACACACTGCCCTCATTCTCATTTTGCACCTCATCGCCCACACACACACACACACACCACACGCCCACACACTTGCCCTCATCCTCTGCACCACACCCACTCCCTCCACGCCCACCACGCCCACACACACACACACACACACACACCACCCACACACACACACACACACACACACACACACATTGCCCTCATCCTCCCTCCCACCCACCAACTCCACGCCCCACACACTTTGCCTCATTCTCCTGGTTGCCTCCCTCACATACGCCCTACCCCTTCCTCTCATTGCCAGCCACCACCACCCCTTGCCATTACCGTTCCTGTTGTCGCGTCTATTCCTGTTACCGTTGTTTGTTCTTGTGTCGCTTCTGTTGCCTTGACTCTTGTTGTTCCTGTTACCCGTTATTTGTTCCTGTTGTGGCTTCTGTTGCCTTGACTGTTGTGGCTTCTGTTTTGACTCTTTGTTGTTCCTCTTACCCGTTGTTGTTCCTGTTGTCGCTTCTGTTGCCTTGACTCTTGTTGTTCCTGTTACTGTTCCTTTGTAGGGCTTCTGTTGCCTTGACTGTTGTGGCTTCTGTTGCCTTGTTGTTTTCTGTTCCTATTTGTGGTTACTATTCTTGACTGTGGTTACTGTTGCCTAGCCGTTGGTGATCCTTTGGGGCTTCTGTTGCGTCTGTTGTTGTTCTGTTTGGCTTACTGTTTGCTTGACTGTTGTGGTTACTGTTGCCTTGACCGTTGTTGTTCCTGTTCCTCTCAGCCAGTGACTATAAATCACCTTTTTTTTACCATGGACCGGCTGTAAGGTCACCCCGGCTTTCTCTTGAAGGAGGGCACGGCTTGACCTTCCTGAGGGCAGGTGGGCGCTAGAATGGGGGAAGTGGGCATGGAGTGGGGCAGGGGTGAAGTGAGAGGGAGGTAAGGGACAGAGGGGTGGGGAGGAGGGTGGGGGAGGGAGGAGGGGTGGTGAGAATGAGGAACGTACTTGATGTAGAAACCTGAGAGGTGGTTGGTAGGTCCTACTGCTGGTATTGTGGTGGGTTGTCTTGTTGGTGGTTATTGTAGGTTGTCTTGGTGGTGATTGTGGTAGGTTGTCTTGTGGTGATTGTGGTAGGTCTTTCTGCTGGTGATTGTGGTCTGGTCTTTCTGCTGGTAATTGGAATTGTTGGTGATTATTGGTGAGATGTCTTCTGCTGGTAATTGTGGTAGGTTGTCTTGTTGGTGATTGTGGTAGGTCTTTCTGCTGGTAATTGTGGTAGGTTGTCTTGTTGGTAATTGTGGTAGGTTGTCTTGGTGGTGATTGTGGTAGTTTGTCTTGCTGGTGATTGTGATAGGTCTACTTGGTAATTGTGGTAGGTCATTGTGGTTTGTTTAACGATGATGGTGGTGGTCGTATTTTAATAGTGGTAGTTAAGTTATTGTAATTGTGGTTGTCGTTGGATAGTGGTGTTATTTTTAGTTTACTATTAGGTGATGAAATTGGTAATGAATTGTTGGGTGATGGTGGTAATGGTGTTAGGTGATGGTGGTAATGGTGTGGTGATGGTGGTAATGGTGTTAGGATTAATTGTTAATGGTGATGGTGATGTTAGGTAATGGTGTTAGGTGATGGTGGATAGATGGTGTTAGGTAATGGTGTTAGGTGATGGTGGTAATGGTGTTAGTAATGGTGTTAGGTGATGGTGGTAATGGTGTTAGTGGTGATGGTGATAATGGTGTTAGGTAATGGTGTTAGGTGATGGTGTTAGGTGATGGTGGTAATGGTGTTAAAGTGATAAAGTTAGGTGATGGTGGTAAATGTTATGTTAATGCGTTACAAAGTCATACGTTTTATTAACCTCAGCTGCTGTGACCTTTCACAGAGCTCTATTTTATGGGATTTGCCTGCTTCTCTTCTTCTTCTTCTCTCTCTTCTCTCTCTCTCTCTCATTCTGGTGTTTTGGTATAAGATACTCCAATATCCTAGAGAGAGAGAGAGAGAGAGAGAGAGAGAGAGAGAGAGAGAGAGAGAGAGAGAGAGAGAGATGTTTTAGAGAATGAGAGAGACAGAGACGAACACGTATTTTAAAGAGAGAGAGAGAGAGACCAACACGTATTTTAGAGAGAGAGAGAGAGAGAGAGAGAGAGAGAGAGAGAGAGAGAGAGAGATCCTTGATGTCACTCAGACGGTATATAAAGGTCAAACATTTGTCGTATTATGTTAGTGATATTTAGCCTGTAGCCTCTGAGTGGTTAGTTTAAGGTTTGGTTAGGTTAGGTTAGAGACAGACAGACAGGAGAGAGAGAGAGAGACAGACAGACAGACAGATAGACAGAGAGAGAGAGACAGAGACAATTGTTTTTCTGTAATGAGGAAATAGGCAACTCGGTTTGAAACTAGACGGCTATTTAACTGTCTGTCTGTCACAATCTGTTGGTCTGTCAATTAAATTTGTTTACCTGTGTTTTATCGTTAATTAAACACCTGTCTATGTAGACTCTCTCTCTCTCTCTCCAATTGCTTGTATTTCTCTCTCACTGGACTGCTAAATTGGGTGGGATATTCGCTTCCGTGCCCCTTCAACCCTTTCCTCCCTTCTCACCCCCCCTCTCCCACCCCACCACCTCCTCTTCACCCTCCCCACCAACTCCTCACCCCCACCCCCTCACCCCACCCCCTCCCTCTCCCTCCCCTCCTCTCTTTGTTGAGTGGAATGGAAGGGCCAGCTGACTAGAATGGCCCCACCAGCTGTAAGGGTCACCAGCTGCCTTGATCTAGCTGGGGACGACGACCATCTGAGCAAATTGGGTATATCACTTTCTTGGTAGTCAATAGGTAAAGTGTGTGTGTGTGTGGTTGTGTGCCTGTGTACGTGTGCCTGTGTACGTGTGGTTTATTGTTAGTCCGTGTTGCAACTGTTCGGTATGTGCACACATTCACGTGCACCGGCCCATGACGTGCACACGCCCTGTAATGTACATTTGAATACATACAGTCATGCAAGCTCACTCAGACAGACAAATTGACACACACACACACACACATGCACTAATACATGCTGATACACACACATGCACCACACACATATATATATTACACATGCAACCAAACTACACACACACACACACACACACACACACACACACACACACACACACACACATGGGATCTCTCTCTCTCTCTCTCTGTATAATAAAATACAGTGAATTTGTTGAGAGATAGCCTAAAAAAACACAATTATTCCCAAACAGAGATGACAAACACTCTTAAAACCAAACAGAGATGACAAACACACTTTAAAAACCAAACAGAGATGACAAACACACTCTTAAAAACCAAACAAAGATGACAAACACACTCTTAAAACCAAACAGAGATGACAAACACACTTTAAAACCAAACAGAGATGACAAACAATTTAAAACCAAACAGAGATGACAAACACACTCTTAAACCAAACAGAGATGACAAACACTCTAAAACCAAACAAAGATGACAAACACACTTTAAAAACCAAACAGAGATGACAAACACACTCAAAACCAAACAGAGATGACAAACACACTCTTAAAACCAAACAAAGATGACAACACACTTAAAACCAAACAAAGATGACAACACACTCTTAAAACCAAACAAAGATGACAAACACACTTTAAAACCAAACAGAGATGACAAACACACTTAAAAACCAAACAGAGATGACAAACACCTCTTAAAACCAAACAAGAGATGACAAACACTCTCTTAAACCAAACAGAGATGACAAACACTCTAAAACCAAACAGAGATGACAAACACACTCTTAAAACCAAACAGAGATGACAAACACCTTAAAACCAAACAGAGATGACAAACACTCTTAAAACCAAACAGAGATGACAAACACTCTAAAACCAAACAGAGATGACAAACACACTCTTAAAACCAAACAGAGATGACAAACACACTCTTAAAACCAAACAGATACAGACAAACAGACTCTTGGTATGGGGTGAGTTAGGTTATATATGCGCCGCCCTACCGTGTGCCAGAGGAATATATAGTGCGGTTGTTGTCTGTCTGTGCGTGTGTATTAGGTCGTATTTTCAGTCGGCCAGTGGATCTGTTGTGTGTGTGTGTGTGTGTGTGTGTGTGTGTGTGTGTGTGTGTGTGTGTGTGTGTGTCTCCTCTTGGTCGATTCGGGTTCCTACATATCATTGTATACCTGCATTGTCTATGTATACCTGAACTGTCTAATGGTGTATTAGTGTTAGGTAGGTTAAATTAGTGGGTTAGTTAGAATGTTAGGTAGGTTAGGTTAAAGTTAGGTAGGTTAGGTAGTAATGTTAGGTAGGGTTAGGTTAGGAGTAGGTTAGGTTAGGTAATGTTACGTAGGTTAGGTTAGGTAATGTTAGGTAGGAGGTTAGGAATGTTAGTAGGTTAGTTAGGTAATGTTAGGTTGGGTTAGGTTAGGTTAGTAATGTTAGGTAGGTTAGGTTAGGTAATGTTAGGTAGGTTAAGTTGTAGTAATGTTAGTAGGTTAGGTTAGGGTAATGTTAGTAGGGTTAGGTTAGTAATGTTAGGTAGGTTAGGTTAGTAATGTTAGGTAGGTTAGGTTAGGTAATGTTAGGTAGGGTTAGTTAGGTAATGTTAGGTAGGGTTAGGTTAGGTAATGTTAGGTAGGTTAGGTTAGGTTAGTAATGTTAGGTTGGGTTAGGGTAATGTTAGGTAGGTTAGTAATGTTAGTAGGGTTAGGTAATGTTAGGTTGGGTTAGATGTTAGGTAGGGTTAGGTAATGTTAGGTAGTTAGGTAATGTTAGGTTGGGTAGGTAATGTTAGGTAGGGTTAGGTGTTAGGTAGGGTTAGGTTAGGTTAGGTAATGTTAGGTTGGGTTAGGTAATGTTAGGTAGGGTTAGGTAATGTTAGGTAATGTTAGGTAGGGTTAGGTTAGGTAATGTTAGGTAGGGTTAGGTTAGGTAATGTTAGGTTAGGGTTAGGTTAGGTTAGGTTAGGTTAGGTTCGACTCTATATGAGGTAGACTAAGTAACTGAGGTTTGTTCTTATTTACTGTTATGAACGGTATACTAGTGGCTGTGACCCCTTACCTGGGCCACCAACCTGTCTGTGCAAGGTAGTGGGGAGGAGGCTGGCCAGGTGAGAGAGAGAGAGTGTGTGTGTGTTTTGAGAGAATTTTTTGTATGGCAGAGGGAATGTTTTGTGTGTGTGTGTGTGTGTGTGTGTGTCCCCCTGATGTAAACAGAAGTAACACACACCGCCATGTCTCTCTCTCTCTCTCTCTCTCTCTCTCTCTCTCTCTCTCTCTCTCTCTCGGGTGTTGGTGGGTGTATTCCACGGGGGGTGTAGGTGGGTGTAATGGTTCTACTCTTAATTAAATAACCCACAGGGGAGAGGGTGTAGGGTACACCTCCTGGCCATCTGTTTAGTGTGTACACAGCCCTTGAAAGCCTTTGTGTAGTGAGTGGGTGTATCCTCTCTCTCTCCTGTGTATCTGTCTGTCTGTCTATACCTCCTGTCTGTCTGTCTGTGTACCTCTGTCTAGCTTAAGGCTATAGTTGATTATAATGATGTATCCGGTATGGAATATCCGGTCGAGTGTAGGCTGTTCAAGCTCTCAGGTGTAGAGCAGGTGTGAGGTAGATGTGGGTCAACAGGTAGTGCAGGTGTGGGTCAACAGGTAGTGCAGGTGTGGGTCAACAGGTAGAGCAGGTGTAGGTCATTAGGGGAGTCAGCAAGTGGAACAGGTAACCATAATGTATGTTTTGGCTTTAAATTCATAGGGTGTGTGTGTGTGTGTGTTGGCATAGTACTTGAGCTTCATGTTACTTACATCACGAGGTACACACACACACACACACTCACACACATGTATACTTTTACCATAGTGGTGGGCAATCGTCGCCTGTGTGTGTACGTGTGTCATCTCTCTCTCTCTCTCTCTCTCTCCATTCACTCTCCTCACCCCTCCATACTGCTTCCTTCCAACCCACTACCCCCACTCCCTCACTCTCCCCCCCCCCCCACCACCCCCTCACTCACCCCCCTCACCTCACACCACCCCCTCAGTAGAGAGCCACATCTCCCCAACACATGTGCTGTAGCCCATTAATTAGCTCTCTCTCTCTCTCTCTCTCTCTCTCAATTCAACAAGGGGGGGGGTAGGTGGTGAGAGAGAGGGATCACACACACACGTACAGATAAAGCAAGATGGTGTAAGGACAGGACACAACAACAGGATAGTGTAGGGACAGGACACAACAGGATGCTGATAGATTACTGAGGTACTGTTGAGCTGTGATAACTGACATACAGAGAGACAGGCAGGCAGACAGAGAGGCAGATAGACAGACGGAGAGACAGGCGGATAGACGGGATACTATACATTGTATGTAGAGTCTCAGTTTAATTTGGGAGACATCTTGGTCTACATATACCTATCACAGGCTCCTAACCTAACCTAACCTAACCTAACCTAGCCTTACCTAACCTAACCTAACCTAACCTAACCTAACCAAATAAGAGGAGTGTTTTACCTTAAGAGCCTTTGAGAATGTGGTGGTGGGTTTAGGAGACCTTTTGGAGGGGGGAGGGGGAGGTTAAGTAGGTACACCTGTTGGTAATTATAGACAGGTGAGGTGGATATGAAATAGGGATAAAGGAAGGGTTTTATCTTCTTCTTCTTCTTCACCTTCTTCACCTTCTTCTTCTTCACCTTCTTCTTCTCCTTCTTCATCTTCTTCACCTTCTTCACCGTCTTCTTCACCTTCTTTCTTCTTCGCTAATCTTTCTTTCACCTTCTTCATCTTCTTTCAATTCCTTCTTCTCACCGTCTTCTTCACCTTTCTCTTTCATCTTCTTCTTTCTTCACCCTCTTCACCGTCTTCTTTCTTCACACCGTCTTCTTCTTCACCTTCTTCTTCTTCATCGTCTTCACCTCTTCACCGTCTTCTTCACCTTTCACCGTCTTCTTTCTTCACCTTCTTCTTCTGCCGTCTTCACCTTCTTTCACCGTCTTCTTCTTCACCTTCTTCACCGTCTTCTTCTTCACCTTCTTCTTCTTCTTCACCTTCTTCACCTTCTTCTTCACCTTCTTCACCGTCTTCTTCTTCTTCTTCTTCTTCGTCTTCTCCTCCTCCTTTATTATTATTGTTACTCATCCTCATTAATGTGATTGTTCCTAATGTTTACCTTTCTTGTTTGTTTACAGGTGAGTTTGTTATAGTAGCTGTTTACGGGGGTAGGAAAGGACCTGTTCTTTGTTTCCTACTGAGGTAAGGTATCACTCTCTCTCTCTCTCTCTCTCTCTCTCTCTCTCTCTCATCCACGGAGGTAAATTTGTTATATCTGCTAATGAGGGGGGGGGAGGTCCGTTTCCTGTTCCTTGTTTCCTGCTGAGGTAAGGTACACTGGTTGAAGGTCAGGAAGCGCACACACACACGAGGTAGTAGTTAGTGTGCTGCTTGTTACACTTGTGTGCATTGTAAAGGCCACTGTGGGACTAAACTATAATGGCTTGTGTGTTGTGAGGAAGAATTGGTTTTTTTTTTTATTATTATTATTATTATTGTTGTTATTATTATTATTATTATTATTATTATTATTACTACTGTTATTATTATTATTGTTATTATTATTATTTATTATTATTATTATTATTCTCTTATAGACCTTCTTTATCATTTTTCCTTCCTCCCTCATACTTATCTCCCTCTTATTACCCTCCTTCTCTCTTTATCATCCTCCTTCCCTTCTTTCCTTCTTCATTATCCTCTTTTCTTCATTACTTTCCCTTTCTATCCTCCTTTCCTTATCACCCTACCTCCCTTTCTTATCCTCCCTCCCTCTCTCCCTTATCACCATTTCTCCATCTCAATTTCTTATCACCTTTTCTTCCTCCTCCTCTCCCTCCCTCCATCGTACCCACTGATCTCTCCTCTCTCTCCCTACTCCCTCTCCCCCCACCAAGTAGTCAGGGAGAAGATGGGGCCCACATCTTTAAGGCAGTGAAATATACCTTCACTGACACCTTGGCTCCTGTTATGACTGTCCACGTTGTGTGTCTGTCTGTCTGATAGTTCCTTTACCCCTCTGTCTGTCTGTGTGCCTGTCTGATAGTTCCTTTACTCCTATAGCTGTCTGTCTGTCTGTCTGATAGTTCCTTTACTACTCTGGCTGTTAGTCTATCTGTCTGTGTGGCTGAGTTTTCGTCCTTCTGTCTGTCTGTCTGTCCGTCCGCCACCACCAGTCAATATTGTTATCCGTCTACCTGGAAATGGTGGGTGTGTGTGTGTGTGTGTGTGTGTGTGTGTGTGTGTAGATATTGCTTACTAAGTTTGTTCGTGCGTACATGATGCATTTTCCCGTCTGTCTGTCCGTTCGTTCGTTTTCCCATTCATCCGTTCTTCCGTTCGTTCTCCCGTCTGTATTTCCGTTCTCCCGTCTGTCCGTCCGTTCTCCCGTCCGTCCGTCTGTCTTATAAACACAGCTGGCAGGAATAAAATAAACATTAATTTACATAGAACTTAGAGGGTGGTGGTAGCCCCGGCGGCCTCACCATAACTGAACATATTTACCTCCGTATTGTGGAGACTTATGGCCCGTTTGGTCCATATGGCCAGGGAGGTGGACCATGGACCTTAAAATATGGATCATGGACTCAAAAATGTGTTCCTTGGACCCTAAAAGATGGACCATGGACCCTGGGATTTTGACTATAGACCTTGGACCCTGAAATATGGACCATGGCCCTTGGACTATGTACCTTGGCCCTTGTACCCTGGACCAGAGAGAGAGAGAGAGAGAGAGAGAGAGAGAGAGAGAGAGAGCACGCTTGTTGTTGTTCTTTTATCCCGTCAAACTTGAGGTTGTTATCACAGGTGGGTGTGAGGGGCAGAAAGTGCTATGCCACGGCCGGCGATAAGGGCCTCACTCGCTGTTAAGTGGCCAGATCAACAGACCTTAGCCACCCTGCATCCTTCTGGCCACCTTGGAGACATGACCACTAGTGGGGGTGTCCTCCTGTGACCCAGATGGTGATGACGATGATGGTGGTGATGATGATGATGGTGATGACGATGATGGTGGTGATGATGATGATGATGACGATGATGATGATGATGATGATGATGATGAGACCAGTAGCGTGTGGCTGGGTATGGAAACGACTAAGAGCTCCATCATAATCCCCCTTCCCTCCCTTCCCCCTTCCCTCCCTTTCCCCTTCCCTCCCTTTCCCCCTCCCCTTCCCTCCCCTCCAAACAGCAGCCTTAACTCGATGCTGAATAACAAAGTAAATTGTTTTGGTTCCCTCCTTTAATGAAGTCTGATGGAAGAAGGGGGAGGGGGAGGAAGGGAGGGGAGTTGGGGGAATAAGAGGAGTGGGGAGGGGAAGATGAAGGTGGGGAGTGGGGAGGGGAAGAGGAATAGAGGAGGGGGAAGAAGAGTGGGGGTGCTGAGAATAGTAGTAAAGGAGAGGAAGAATGGGAGAAAGGGGATTGGGGAGGGGAGGAGGTGGGTGGGTAGGGGAGGAGGAAGAGAATTTGGATGGAAAGAGGAGGGAAGGAGGAAGGTAAGGGAGGAGATGGGGTGGAGGGGCAGGTAGGGAGAGGAGGAAAGGAGCCAGGTAAGGGAGGAGATGGAGAATTTGAAGGGGAGGAGAGGGGGGGAGGAAAGGGAGGGGGGAGGCAGGTAGGGAGAGGAGGGGAGGAAAGGGAGGGGGGAGGTAGGTAGTAAGGATACAGGTGGCAGGAACCGCCCATCACACAATCAGCTGACAGAATGTAAACAAAAACACACCATAGCTTCCACGTGAGATCAATGGTTGCCCAGACCCCTCCTGTGACTACCTGCCTGCCTCTACCTTCAACACCTCTCTACCTGCCTGCCTCTCCCTTCACTGTAGACATATATATATATACACTTGATATATAGTGTTGATCTGTGTCCACCTGTGTATGTATTATAATGTACATAGATTTATATACAGCTATGTGCGTATCTAATTAGTGTACATAAGACCTATATACATTTGTTTTGGTCTCCCATATAAATTAATGAGCATATGTGTGACGTCATCGAGTTACTCAGCTGATGCGTGACGTCAGTAAGTTCCTCGTTACTGACCAATCAGCATGGAAGAATGTCCGGTGTCGCAACATTACCGTGTGGAAAACGTTTAACATCCGGTTGATTATTTCCGCATACTGTATACCGGCTTCCCCCTTCCCTCCCCCCTCCCCTCACCTCTCCCTTCCTTCCCCCTCACCCCTCCTTCCCCTCACCTAGTATCTAGTTAAGGTGTTTGTTTTGTCACGAGTTAGTGTGTGTGTGTGTGTGTGTGTGTGTGTGTGTGTGTGTGTGTGTGTGTCCATCCTCTCTTAATGTAGGTCACATCCTCGCTTGTACAGCATCGTCCCTCGTGACTTGCTAGTGCTAGTTGGATGCTAGTGTTGACCTTGTTTTTAACTATAGGAAGATGACTAGTTAGGAGACATGCTAGTTAGCTGTGGTCTTGGTCTTAACTAGGAGGAGATGAGGGCTAGTTCGATACGCTAGTTAGTTATGGTCTTGTCTCAACTAGGAAGAGATGACTTGTGAGTGATCTTAATGCTAGTTATAACGTTAGCTAGGACCTCTTTTTAACTAGGGGGGATATTTGACTCCTTGGTGCTAGTTAGTTGTGACTTTAACTAGGAAATAATTAAGAAGACTAGTAGATTCTGCCTCGGCGTTAATTATCTAAGCTAACCAGATATGTGTACGCATTTAAAGGTATTGTTTATGAACGTACATATAAAGACAGTCACATGTACGTAACTGTGTGCACATAAGACAATAATAGATATAAGGGATATATACCTACTGTGTACGTATTAGAATGACATGTACGTGATAAGTATGTGCACATTTGAGGTAGACATGTAGGTATGTAAGTAGCTCAAGATTGAAGCCATCCACAAGGGGCTCTGGTATATTTTCCCTGCCAATAGGATAAAGACTTGGGTGGGGGTGTGGGGAGGAGGGTGGGGGTGTGGGGAGGGTGGGGGTGTGGGAGATTGGAGGGTGTGGGGAGGAGGAGTATGAGGGTGTGGGGGAGGGGTGGGGTATGTGGGTGTGTGTGTGTGGGGAGGAGAGCAGGAGTAGGGGTGAGGAAAGAAAGAAAGGGGAGAGGAGGGGGAAGGAAGGGAGACTTGCTGATCAACGTTTAGTAATTCTCTACTTATTGAAGGCAGGTGTGGGGGGGGTGAGGTAGGAGGGTGAAGGAGAGGTGGAGGGAGGAAGGGCGAGAGAGAAGGAAGAAGGGTACGGAGGGAGTTTGAGAAGGAAGGAGAGAATGGTCGAGAGGGAGGGAGGGAGGGTAGGGTGCTAGAGAAGGAGGGAAGGAAGGAGAGAGAGATAGAGAGAGAGAGAGGAAGGAGTTTGTTGGAGGCTGCATGTCTAATGGTAAATATTGTTGTAGTGAAGATGGTGCATCAGCTGATTGTAAGTCCTGATATCTCTCTCTCTCTCTCTCTCTCTCTCTCTCTCTCTCTCTCAGTTTATACTTTGAGGAGTCGTAACTTAGTATAATCTATCTATCTATCTATCTATCCCTCCACGTGATTGGACGGATTATACCCAAACGGAGATTCGAAGCTCAAAAACATTCATTCCCTGAGCAGCTAGATCCAACCAATCACAACCCTTCGTGAGAAAAAGTGGGCGGGGCTTGATTTACATATGCATAATGAATGGGGCTTTTGGTAAGGTAGTGTTGTTGTTGTTGTTGTTGTTATTATTATTGTTTGTTGTTATTATTATTACCTATTGTTGTATTTAAAACTTAAGGAGAATATTGGACTATTACCATAAATAGCGGTATAAATCACACTAATAGAACCCCTACTAACACCAATAGCAATAACGAACATAAATACAAGAGACCAGAAACACTAATAGCCTGTGACGGGATTACTTGACCCACACACACACACAGAGCCAGACTAAATTACTGTATATCAGGGTCTTCAGTCTTATGCTAGTTAACCCCTCCATCCTCTAACCCCTCCATCCTCTAACCCCTCCCCCTCTAACCCCTCCCCCCTAACCCTCCCTCTAACTCTCTCCCCTCTAACCCTCCCCCTTAACTCCCTCCCTCTAACCCTCCCTCTAACCCTCCCCTCTAACCCCTCCCCTCTAACCCCTCCCCTCTAACCCTCCCTAACTCCCTCCCCTCTAACCTCTCCTTAACACCTCCCCCTTCTAACCCCTCCCCTAACACCTCCCCCTAATTCATCAGCCTTCTATCTGGAAATTATGTTTTTTAAAGGCTAGTTTTCTGGGGTTTTTATACAGGGCGAGGTTGTGGTGTGGGCGGTGGAGGGTGTGAGGGAGGAGGGAGGGAGGGTGTGTTGAAGGCAAGTGGTGTTGAGTGTGTGGGAGGACAGTTGAATGGATAAACTTGCTGAGAGAGAGAGAGAGAGAGAGAGAGAGAGAGACCATGGTGCCACATCTCCAAAAAATCCCGACAATATAAAGTGTCTTAATCACCTTTCAGTGGGATTTAAAAAAAATGTTTATTTACAGCACTAAACTCCCTCGTGGGTGATCATAATTAAGTGGGAAGTGAAGGAAGTGTGTACACCTTAAGGTAGCCAATGTAGGTTAGTTTTTCCATGTGTGTGTGTGTGTGTGTGTGGTAAGATGGTGGCGCGTCTGTTGTGCTGCCAGACGTACGACGATTCACTGGTGGTGTCTGGGGTAGATGTTGTCACCAGCTTGTGATGAGTGGGAGGGGAGGGGGTGGTGAGGGGCTGAAGGGGGGGAGGGAGGGAGAGAGGCTGTGGTACGTAGTCTTGAATGGCGACCCCAGCTGTTGTGTGTGTCAGAGGAGGTAGAGGTTAGAGGTAGCCTTAACGCCATAAAGGTACTGGGGGCAGAGAGGGGGTTCATACATATACCCAGAGTCCCCTCCCCGCCTCCCATCCTCATGTTTTCCTCACCGATTTACTCCTCCTCCTTTTATCTCTCCTCTTCCTCTTCATATTAAATCGTAACTTTCCTTGTGTGTGTGTGTGGGCGGACGGGTTAGTGAGCGAGGTGTGGGCGTGGGTGTCACCTGGCGTGGCTGATGATTTCCACCTCCCACGCCCGCGTTCCTGTAGGTGGCGTAGAGAGGACATGCTAGTCACTACACCAAACGCCGTGACCTTGACCTTGTTTGAGAGGTTGCCAGTTGACCTTGACCTGGCTTGACATGGTGCCAGTTGACCTTGACCTAATATACGAAGGTGCCACCTGACCTTGACCTAATATACGGGGGTGCCACCTGACCTTGACCTAATGTGCCACCTGACCTGACCTAATATACGGGGTGCCACCTGACCTGACCCACATACGGGGTGCCACCTGACCTTGGACCCATCGTGCCACCTGACCTTGACCTAATATACGGGGGGGTGCCACCTGACCTTGACCTACGTGCCACCTGACCTGACCTAATATACGGGGTGCCACCTGACCTTTGACCTAATATACGGGGTGCCACCTGATCTGACCTAATATACGGGGTGCCACCTGACCTGGACTCCTAATATACGGGGTGCCACCTGACGACCTAATATACGGGTGCCACCTGACCTTAATCTAATATATGCCACCTGACCTGACCTAATATACGGGGGGTGCCACCTGACGACCTATCATACGGGGTACACCTGACCTGACCTAATATACGGGGTGCCACCTGATCTTGACCTAATATACGGGGTGCTACTTGACCTAATATATGGGGGTGCCAGTTGACCCTGACCTAATATACGGGGGTGCCACCTGACCTTGACCTAATATACGGGGGTGCCACCTGACCTTGACCTAATATACGGGGGTGCCACCTGACCTTTAACAGCTGAGGTCTTTAAGTGGATGTTATAGGTTATATTTTACAGTATATTAACAACTTGTAGTCAGTTTTGTGGGTTAGCACTGTTTTACAACCCGGCTATTGTATATTCTTGACTGTATTGATGAGGAAATTTGGCTTCCTAGTTTTTCATTGAACAGGTGTGTGGAAGTGTAGGTGTGTGGAGGTGTTGGTAGGTGTGTGGGGGTTTAGGTAGTTGTAGCTTGTTGGTATGTTGAAGTGCAGGTGTGTGTGTGTAGGTATGTGGAAGTGCAGGTGTGAGTGTGTGTGTGTGTGTGTGGTGTAGGTATGTGTTAGTGCAGGTGTGTAGGTAAACCACATATGTAAATAAGACTTACCCAACCAACCTATAAATTAAGCCCCGCCCACTTTTGACGTCATTACCAAATATCACAATTCTGTCAACTTAATTACTTCGTGGTTGTTAAATGATCCAAACTACCATTATATTCAGTGTTAAATATAACGATCATAGTCTTGTTAAATCTATATAATATGAAAAATGAATTCATATTAATCACTAAATATTAAAAAAATAAATGGACGTAAATTTGGTGATTTGGCAATACTTCACTTAGCAACCAACAGCCAATCAGCATCTTAAGAATTTTAATGGTTGCTATGGACGCTTGAAATGGACGGGGCATAGTTAATAGGTCAATTAATTTCACTTGAGAGTGGAATGTAAATTTGCTGGAGGTATTCGTGAGGTAATTTACTGTGGAGGTTGTTTTATGAGGTCATCTGGAGGCCTTTATGACACCCGGAATAAGAAATGAGAGATGGAGAGAGAGGAAATATGATAATTAAGAGGAGGAGGTTGTGTACATATGCATAGATCTTGTTACTACCACCACCACCATCACCTGTAACCTGTACTACCACCACTACTACCACCACCACCTGTACTACCACTATCTATATATGCGTCTCAAGTAACCAGTACAGTATATTGCAATTATCACTATGTTGCAACCACCAATACAGTTGCAATCACCCATACTGTGTATATTGCAATCACCATCAAGTGCAACATCTTTGGCATGTGGTCATTAGACGGAGTGCATTCACCTAGTCTAATTAACCTGTACTGGCTGTTTACAAAGTCCCTTTATATTTACACAAACAAAACACAGATTATCTATTTCCTTAACTCTACAAACAACTTCATTATTCACTATGTTTTATTGTAGTTTACAGTTGGAAGTGTAGACATAGTGAATAACGCAGCCATGGTGTATAAAATGAAGGAAAGGCCTTTGTTTACTCTGGGTCTGGTAAACACGAACATCAAGGGACTTTATAAACACCGTGTACAGTAGCATAGTTTGTACACCATTAGTTGTACAAGAGTCATTTAGCTTCAGGTACTAGATGTGTGTACTTAGGCCTATGGTTACGTAGTAGGCCTATGGTGTTTGGCGTCGAATGCGAAGAGAATGTTTGGCGTTGACTGAGAATGTAAAGAATAATGGGTGTCCTATCTGACCTCTTATAAGCCAGTTACATCCAGTTTTTATAAGTTAACATTCTCCCAACATTCTACAAGGCATGACCGTGGATATGAATGCACTTGAACGTTCTCTCAACCTTACCTTGCGTCTCTCTCTCTCGACTCGTCTGAATGTTGCAAATGTCACGGCCACTGAACACATATAGCATTTTTACTTCATTACCTTCCTATAAAATAATTTCCGTGTTCTTTACGTGTTTTATGATCACTTGAAGATTAGACACCCCAGTTTAGTCCCACCTGAAGTTTAGACACAGTACAGTGGTAGTGGTAGTAGGAGTAATAGTAGTAGTGGTGGTGATAGTAGTAGTAGTAGTAGTAGTAATAGCAATTCCTTATGTAATTTTATATAAACATGTACATATTTTTAAACCATGTCCTAACCTTTGTTCATTAAATTACAGGTGAGTGAGTGCGTGGGGGGAGAGCGTGTGGGGGAGTACAACCCAAATATGGTAATATGCCCGCCATTCTTCCCCGCCACGTCACTGCTACGTCATCTCTACGTCATGGTTTGAACGCGATGCTGATTGGCTCGTAGGATAACTGGAGGGGATTGGCTTTGTTGATTTATTTGGGTTGTGTCGGAGGAAAGTCATTTGGATTGGTTGATTTGGGTGGGGGTCTTTCTTTGGTGTGAGAGAGAGAGAGAGAAAGAGAGGGGGGAATTGTTTCTATGTAAGGGTTGTGGGTGAGAGAGAGAGCCAGGAGCATCTAGCAAATTGTGTGTTGTGTTGTGGGGATGAGTCGCCCTGTTAGAGGTGTTCGGTGATAATTGACTCCCCCTTGACCCCCCTCGCCCTCCCCTGGACCCCTGTTTACCCTCCCCTGGACCCCCTGTTCTCTCTTACCCTCCCCTGGACCCCTGTTCTCTCTTCCCCCCTGGACCCCCCTCGTTTACCCTCCCCTGGACCCCCCTCGTTTACCCCTCCCCCTGGACCCCCTCTTTTACCTCCCCTGGACCCCCTGTTCTCTCTTCCCCCTGGACCCCCCCTCTCTTACCCTCCCCTGGATCCCCTGTTCTCTCTTCCCCCCTAGACCCCTTTACCCTCTTACCCCTTTCCCCCCTAGACCCCTTCTCTTACCTTCCCCCTAGACCCCTTCTCTTACCTTCCCCCTAGACCCTTCTCTTACCTTCCCCTAGACCCCTTCTCTTACCCCCCCCTAGACCCTTCTCTTACCTTCCCCTAGACCCCTTCTCTTACCTTCCCCCTAGACCCCTTCTTACCTTCCCCTAGACCCCTTCTCTTACAGCCCCCCTAGACCCTTCTCTTGCCTGGACCCCTGGTGGTGAGGTGGTGGTGGCTGGTGGGGGTGGTGTGGTGGTGTGTGGTGGTGGGTGGCTGTGTGGGGATGTGGGGATGTGTGTGGTGTGTGGGGATGTGGGGCTGGATGGTGGTGGGTGGCTGTGTGGTAGTGGGGATGTGGGTGGCTGTGTGGTGGTGGTGAGGGTGGTGGAGTGGTGGTGGGTGACTGTGTGGGTGGTGAGGGTGGTGGGTGCCCTCTGCATTCAGCTAGGTCATACAAGCCCAAAGGCGCTTTTGCCTGGGGGAGGGAGTGGGGTGGTGAGTGACGGGCAGGTGGGGAGGGGGTGAGGAGCTGGTAGATGACAGGTAGGGGGGGGGAAGGAGGAGAGGTAGAGGGTGATTTAGATGGGGCATAATGAAGTATTGGGAAAGAGACAGACAGAGATCAGTGGTGGTGGTGGGGGGGTCATTGCGTGTGGCTGGACATCCGAGAGAGAGAGAGAGAGAGAGAGAGGATATTTGTTTGTGTGTCATGTTTGAATTATATTTTATTAACTGTTCTCTTGTTTGTGTTGTGTGTGTGTGTGTTTTTTTCTTTAGCATTGTTAAAGTTGTGAGTGTTGGTTTAGTCAATAGTGTACAGGTAATGTATATTTTGGTTATTATATTACTAGATTATAGTACATGTACAGTGATGTCAACATAACCGTCATGTAGAAAACGAAATTACGTAATCTTGTACACAGAGAGAGAGAGAGAGAGAGAGCATGTTATTTCATTTCAGAAACTACACCACATGTACAATAATTTCACCATAACTTTTATGATGTAACATAACCAATTCACATCATCTTGTACACACAAAAATAAAACCTTACATTTTTATTTAAGGTTTACCATAATTGCACACCTGTTGATCATTTCTCAGGTAACAGGGTAATGAGGTCCCAGGAGAACCCCCATTGGTCCGTTGCGTGTGGGGGAGTAGTTAAGGGGGAGGGGGTATTACATGGTACAGTAGTTATTGTGTAATATGGAGACTTAGATTAATATATCAGTTTAATTACTTAACTGTTTAAAATATGTTATAATAATTACTTTAGTTTCATCTTCAGTTGGTAATCAGATTTACCTTATATGCAAAATTTAGGTAAAATATTGTTCTTAGGTAGATATATTTTTTTTATTATTGTTTTTGGTGAAAGGTGTAAAAAGATCCCTATAGTTTTTGGTGAAAGGTGTAAAAAAGCCCTAAACAGTGTAAAAAGAGCCCTATAGTTTTGGTGAAAGGTGTAAAAAAGCCCTAAACAGTGTAAAAGGAGCCCTAAAAGGTGTAAAAAGATCCCTATAGTTTTTGGTGAAAGGTGTAACAAAAGTCTAATTTTTTAAAAGGTGTAACAAATGCCGTAACTCATACAACCATTTCTCTACAGAGCCGTGGGTAAGACATGCCTCCTCATCAGCTACACGACCAACGCCTTCCCCGGAGAGTACATCCCAACAGTGTAAGTATCGGCTCAACGTTATTGTTTTGAGGTTTACGAATACAGTATCTAAATTAATGTGTGTGGGGTAGGGAGGGGAGGGTGTACCTGTATATGGGGTCACCTGAACATTAGCCCTGATAAATAAACTCTAATGGTAACCTAACCTAAACCACCTAACTTAATCCCACCTGACTTAATCGTACACAGTCTAACTTAATCGTACCTAAACCTAACTTAACTTAACCCCACCTTCAGGTATTTTAGGGTGTTTTATCATCAGGTGAAATAAACCGAGGTTCCTAAACTTAATGAATTCACAAAAAAGGTCTCGTTTTATAGTCTTATATCGATCCCTGTACAGTATTACCAGATTATAAATTGAAGCTGTGTGGTGAAGTGTGTCGGAGCGAGGGCAGCACATCTTGGTGAAGTGTGTCGGAGTGAGGGCAGCACATCTTTAGTTCAGAACAAGCACAGTGTTTATCATTATCCTCACCTTCCATATGAGCTGATTTCATTGAGCTATTTTCGTTGTGCAGTATTGAAATTTATCTTTTTTTATTTAGCTTTTGTTTACTATATTATTATGAAAAAAATAGGTCACTTTTACCTCATTATTAACATTACTGGATGTATCAAAATATTTATACACACTACTGTATAGATTTTTGTGGAGATTATGTGAATACTTTTATTTCAATGGCAATATTATCCTGACTTGTGGGACACCTCACTCATCAACAAGTAAGGATAATGTTGCTGGCGTAATACAAGAATTCATGTGATATCCATGAAAAATCTAAAAGGTAAACTGTATATATTTTTTCGAAATGTTTAAATTGTTAATATTGTTAATAATCTATGTATTTGGCCCATGTTAGGTGGTTTACCTTTGTGGTTAATCGACAAAATTTAGCATTGCTGGTCCTACACGGTTCATTATTTGTTTCGTTCTTTTCAGCTATAATTTTTGTCTGAGAAAAGTTGGGTCAAATCAGTTTATACTTAGAGGAAAATTTCACAAGGCAGGTAGACAGTGGATGAGTTATACCATGTTCTTGTTATCTAGGTGAGAGAGAGAGAGAGGGGGGGAAGAGAGAGAGTGGAGGGAGGAAAGAGAGAGAGATAGATTAATTTATTTATTTGTTTTCCCATAATATACAACCTTTGACACAAAACCCTTACCGATAGATTGCTCTTAATATGATGCTTTCCCCCACAAGTTTGTCTGTCGATGCATCTCACGGGGTACTGTACTGATGCGGTTCCTTCCGGCAGGTTTGACAACTACTCTGCCAATGTTATGGTTGATGGCAAACCAATCAATCTAGGGCTCTGGGATACAGCAGGTCAGGAGGACTACGATCGCTTGCGTCCACTCTCCTACCCACAAACTGACGTCTTTCTCATCTGCTTCTCTCTGGTCAACCCTGCCAGTTTTGAGAATGTTAGAGCAAAGGTATCAACTTATTCTACTGTATTTCATCATAGTTGTTTCTGTGTAGAGTACCTTTGTCTTGCATCAAGTACAATACTGTATTAAGAAATGGTTCCATCACAAAACATTGAAAAACATTCTAAAACAAAATACATTACAAGAATATTTAGAAACATTACATTAAGAATATATTTAAACAGGAAGAAGAAACCTCAACATTACTATAAATATTTACCCTCCATCAGTAGATTCACTAAAACCAAACATGTAAGTTATCTTGGTAGCTGTTTCACCTCAGCCTTGCGTTTCTCCACATTTGAATTTTAAGTCCCACATTTACTTTTTTTTCACACAATAACTAGAAAAAGACTTAACTGATTGAGAATAAAATTAGACAAACCAGGTACAGTACAGTACAGTTTTAGATGCTTGATATTTAAGCCAAGTTCAGTATTTTGTATTTTCCTTTGTTGCTTAAAAAGTTATGGTAAGGGCAGACATCACCACCAGGGACTGTCTAGTTCATTAGGTGATGTAAAGGTGAACAAATAGTTTGCTTTGGCTAGTGTACAGAATTAGCATCTTACTTTGACAGCCTTTGTGTGTATACTGTATGTGACTTAGGCAGACATCAAACTCATTAGAATGTGTATATGACATATTCTCATACAGGTTTTTATCTTCCAGTGGTATCCAGAAGTGCGCCATCATTGTCCCAACACGCCTATAATTCTGGTGGGGACAAAGCTTGATCTTCGGGATGATCGTGAAACCTTAGACAAGCTTAAGGACAAGAAACTTACTCCAATTTCCTACCCTCAGGTATTTCTTCTTTCTGTTTGAGGGGTGACTGTGGAGGTCGAGACGAGAAATCAAATTTTAGAATTGACTTTCGACTGGTGACAAATTTACTTTTTGATGAAGGAATTATGTAATTGAAATGTTATTAATCTAACTATGTGTTCAACTGTCTTAAGTCACTTAAAATAAAAAATTACAATTTATTTTGGTACTTGCATCTAGTTTCCAATTTTTTCAAAGGGTTTTTTACTTATATCACACAATAATTGTTTTACTGTTAATACGTAAATAACCACGTATCACCCTCTTACATAGTAACCAAGCGTCCACTCCAAGACATTTGTTGTGGTAGCTGCGGCCCCACAGAACCTAATGCTAATATGGGAGGTGAGGCATCTGGTGTTTGCAAGAGATTATCTCAAGGTGATTCACTAGAAAAGTTACGTATGTCAATGAATGAGTTTGGAAGGGTAGGAGAAAGTTGATGGTGAATGTGAACAAAATGATGAGTATAGGTAGAGTGACTGAAGATGTGGATGTCCTTGGAATGAGAAATAAATGAATTGAACCAGAGAGTAACAGAGGGTGAAAAATAATACCAATAGATGCATTGAAAATATATGAAGAAAGACGCCACTTGTAATATTTTACCTAACACCAGACGATTTTATTCAGCTCAGAGGAGACCCAATACACAAGGGGTTATAAAAAGTATGATAGAGAGTTAGAATGTATAGAATAAGAATGATATAAATAAGGAGATAAATGTGGAAGTGAAAAGAATGAGACAGAGAGTGGATCAGGGTTTAGTAAAGTGGTATTGGTGTTAAAGCAAGAATAAGGAGTTTAATATTGATGATGTGGGTGTATAAGAGGGGGAGGGTAAACCAGGGAGATGGAAGGATAGGATGAAGAATACACATGAAGTAAGGGATTAGTCAGGCAGGAAGCAGTGGTGTATATGAATGTGGTTTAAGGGTTTCTTATAGAATGACTGGATGACAGCAATGGAGAGTTATAATGTAACAAGTACAGTATTTTCTCTTTTATTTTCAAGCAACTTAAATATAAATGACTGGGTACAAATTGTTACATGTAGAGGTTTGTTTATCCCTGGGTCAAAGCATCACTGTTATGATATGATCACTACACAACACTAACTGTTTATGTATTTATAATGCTGAATATTTATCTTGCAGGGTTTATCAATGGCTAAGGAGGTCGGTGCCACAAAATATCTGGAGTGTTCTGCCCTAACCCAGAAGGGCCTCAAGACAGTGTTTGACGAGGCCATCCGTGCCGTGCTCTGCCCCATTAAACCCCCAAATAGGAAACGCAAGTGCGTCCTCCTCTAAGACCCAGCATCTAGGTACCAAATGAGTGGATTTTTGAATAGTTGTATCAAGGCTTTGGAATCATGTTGACCACTTGTGATTTATCAACTTGTCAAATTGGCCCTAAGTATTGGTATACTTCTCCTTATGGCCACTTTGCTCAGATACATCATAGGATGTCTTACAATTTGATTTTGAAGTGAATTGTGTATTTCATGTTGACAGTGACTATACATATATCAAGTGATTCTTTTCCCTTGACGTTGAAGGAAAGAAATGTCCATTTGTGGGACAAAAAAATCAGTGAATGGAAAATGGCAGTTGGACATTGATAACTTGGGTCACAGTTACTCTTGGCTCATGAACGGCTAAATTTTTTATACAAAGTCTTATGATGGCAGATAGTGTAGGGTCCCTTCCCAGGTGTTGTACCCTCTAACTTTTGTCTTGATTTAAAGCTATAAAAAAATTATTTTAATTTTGTATTACTCATCAGAACGTTGTATATTTGCAGGTAAAGCCCAAATGGCTTTCATTGCACGAGCACAAATACCTCCTTGAATTGTACTGGAATTTGACATGTTTAGTGTAATCATATATTTGAGGTCCAGGTCGTTAACCTAACAGCTGCCTGTTTGTATTAGTGTTCTACAGCACAGAATCACACATTATTTGCCTCCATTACATTTGTATAATTTTATATAAATATATATTTTATTCATTTCCATGTGAGCAGTACGGTAGTGAGATTATAGTCCAGTAAATAGTGTACCTCCCCCAGCAGTCGACACACCGTATGCACTTATGATCTCCGAGAGAACATAATTTGTGCCTTGTTGTATTGCTTTTGGGAATTGTAACAATATATTCCAGTTCAATATGTGAACTAGAAAATGTTTGGATAATGACATTCAATTTTTGCCTTTTGTTGTCAAGGGATGATGTGAGCCATAATGTGTGAAGGTGTTGCTTTGGCTGATGAGCTGCAGATATTGTACAGTACCATATTACTACCCAGTGTCTCTTAAAGGATTATACAATATTTTTAATTTCACTTATTTTCTCTAAGGATTATCAAGGTGTAGAAATAATAGTGAAAAGTTAATATAGTGTTTTGATAAGACTTGCAGTTGACATATCTAAAATATAAACCAGAGTTGGTATTTGTATTGTTCTTTACAGTTAAGTGATGGCAGATCTTTGCAAGAAAACCTCAAGGGTTTTAAATTTATAGCATTTTAGTGACATGAAATAATCGAGTGATAAAAAGAGTGAGAACTGCAGCTTATAATTACTGTTTATTGTGTGATGGGGACGCTGCTTTAATGCTTATATGGGCTGTTCTGCACAACACAGGAAGTATGTATGAGGGAAATAAGTGACCAAAATAACATTAATATCTGTGATCATTATCAGTATAATTATCATACTTCACCTGGACTGTTTTCATAAATTGTGCACAAATGTAATAAATTTTAGATACTGGATGGAATAATGTTTTCTGTAAAGGTCTTTGTTATGTCATTGTGTTCAGACTTGTTACCATTGGTCAAATATTATGCTTAGTAGTCTAGTTCAGCAACTTTATAACCTCTGAGATACAAAATTAGAAGCAAAATTATTTCTTGAGGTTATTTTATATTTAGTACATTTGAAGGTATAGTTACTGAAACATATAGTTAAGTGATCTCTGTTTCTTTAGTGTTTGTAACTGAGTTAGTTTTGAAGGAGTAAATCATGGCAGTAGATTAAATTAGAATGGTGTACTGGTATGTTCAAGAAGAAGCCTTACAACTCAAAACTCCTCACATTTCCATATAACCACATACTTTGGTGCAACTGCATAGTCAACATTGGAGTTAGCAATGTTAGTTGTTAAAACTGAATATCCAGAACTTGATCTTCACATTTCCATAGTGATTCAAGGATCATGATTTATTGTAAGATGCCAACATGTCGCCGTTGAAATTTGGCAAGTGCTTTTAGATAGCCAGGGTATTTTAGCACTTTTTTGTAAGTGCTTGTATTAGCACTGCAATTTTAAAGGTCTGTATCCCACTACCTGACAAGAAGGGTTTACTAAGCAACATAGCTGTTATTGCTGACCTGCCGCTTCACTCCAAGAAATGTCAGTCAAACGAGCATGTTTCTTGTGCCAGATGGCACATATCTTAGGTAATCAAGCAACAATAATTATTCAGTAACAACAGATGCTATGTAGTGTACAGTTTAATGTTTCAGACAAGGCATTATTATGTCAAGTCATACCCATGTAGTGTTCTTCCTGCCATCCATGTTGCTCTTGCTGTACTGCCCTTTATAACATAACAGGTGACTTATTACCAACAAAACTGATGTGTCTAGTTTTAACAACAACTGTCTTCAACATGGGTATAATTATTTAGGTTATAACTGCTGACCACAAGTTTTCATTACACTACAAACTAAACTGTATTGTGTAGTAAACATTTTTTATCAGATAGTTGGATTTGTCTGGTTTCATCTACCACTTCATTACATCCAAAAACAAGTTTATTCATGAAAAATCATTGCATGTTCTATTGTTGTTGTTTTTTAAGTTGCTTTACGGTAAGTGTTGATAGTGAAAATATTCCTTGTACATAACATTTTATATATGCTGCCAAGGTCAATGATACCTGTTGGATGATGTAAGATAGTGAAAACTAAAGTGGCTTTAACTATGGATTAATGTTGTTTTAGAGCATCTTGTGTGTTTGTATGTATATATACATAAGTGTAAGATGTATATATTAGTACACACTACACATTAATAAAACCACTACTGTAAAATTATTGGCATGGGACTCTATTTTTTTAAGTTTGGGAACAATAACTTTCAGATATTTTTGCGCACAGCAAAGAATTTATTTTCTTGTTTGTAACCAAAAATGGTGATAGATTTTCAAGACTATAAATTATTGTTCCTTATAAACAGATTCAGATATTAAAACATTCATTATCTTCCACCTTTCCAATAATAATAGAATGTGATGCCTTTGAATATATTAATACTCTAAAGGTACTTGGCTTGTAGATTTTTTAATACATATATATATATTAAAATAATATAAATGAAAAATATGACATTATGTCTTTACTCACAAGATGCATCTCCTCTGAGCCTCCTTTAACAGTTCAGTGTATCGAGAGAGGTACAGCCGTCTCCCTCTAGTGACACGCTGTAGTACCTTTAAAGTAATTCTCATATTGTAAGTTTTGTATGTGATTGGTAATGGAATGCGACCAAACATCTTCACAACCCTGGCTTTCCCACGTGTAACACGGTATTGACGAGGACTAGTCTTTGTGACCCGTCGTGTGTCGTTGACAGTTGATAATTTGGCAGTGAAGAACAATAATGTAATGGGTCATAAATACTAGTCTTTATATACTGGTTCTATTAAATGAGTTAATGTGCTAACCCCAAAAAGTGTTAAGTTTTAATTGTCTAATATAGGATGTGCATTATCTTCAGTTCTAACTTTTTTAAAAATATTTCAATCTGAAGTCAGTCTATAGCATGAAAAGAACATTTGTAACATTGTATATACATTTACATACAACACTTTCTGCGATGGTCCTGCACACGTAGGTTCATAATAACTAGACAGATATGTTTGTTACTTAATTGACACATTCTCCGATATGATATTTGTGATTTAAGTGTACGTATATGTGGACCATTTAGCCTCGGTCACCCAGGAAAGTATTACTCTGCTTAAAGTAAGGGTTTGTCCTTTACACTCATTCATGATTCTGTTCATTCTGTAGTACTGTACTACTTGTTGCTGTCTCAGATTTTAACTATTCATTTGTGATTGTAGTAATTATCTCGTCTTTCTCTTTTAATCTATTCCGTCATTTACTTTACTAACTGATGATACTTTTCTGTCTGTCTGTGATTTGTGAGGCAATTCACATTGTTTACACTCTTATGGCAAATCCTTCAAGGATGTGGTGGCCATGCCAACACGAGGAATACTTCGGTAAATATTTTGATTGTTGCCAGGGAACTGCAGCACTTTTAAGGTGTACAAGTGGCTGGCGACAAAATATTCGGGGAACAGTAAGTTACACTACCCCACTATTGTTGTGGAGACGAGTGTAATTGATGATTAAATTTGATTTAGCATTTTCTAAATAGCGATGAAGAAATACAAAGTTATTTTCATGCTTCTGACATTCTGTAGAACACAGTTTAATTGGTAATTAGGAGTTTCATAGGTGCTACTTTGAATGTGAAGCCAAGCCAGTCATCCTGGTGTCTGGTTATATATCACTCCCATCATAAACGGCTGATGAAATTGTCTCCTCCTTTAAGCAAGGATGTGAAGTGGCGTACTTCCCCCCCCCCTCCCCCTTGCAGGCTATGGACATTGAGCATTGGTGTAAGCATTTTCAAATGGGAAGAAGATAAAGGTTCCATCCATTTTTGTGTATTTTATGGCATTGAAACCAATAGAACATAAACTAAGAATTCTTGCCAAATGCTCCTGTTGGATACAGTATTGTAAAGAGGCATAAAAACATATCTTTTAGATGATGTAAAGGATGGAGTTAAAATATCATTTACTTTCACAAATTAACTACTACAGTATTTTAAGTAAACATGTATGGACAGCCTTATAAATTGTTCACTGTTAAAACTAATGAAACCAATTAAGCTGGTCTTTCCAGCACTAATGGCATATACATTTAATATGTAATCTTTGCCAGTTTTGTCTGCATTTGGCAAGAGTTCCTTGTCCAAGCTGTCAAGAATAATGTATTTGTATGAGACCTAAGTAATACAATGGGCACCACTTGTCATTTTGCATAGCCTAATTGTGCACAAAGTTCAGTGATTAACATGTTGAAGTTTGTAAAGTGTTTTTACATTTGTAAATAGGGATGTCAAGATATGATGAAATAAATCTGTATAATTATTTTATTTCATATTTCTTCTTTCCTTTTTTACAAGCACTTAATGCCTTGGTCAAGTGTTCTGGCCACAAATTATTTTTAAAATTCATGTTACCCATCAGTCTAACACAGTGAAAAAGACATTAACTCTAGCACCAACAAGTGTGTTGGTGCAAACATTATGTTCTAAAACACTTTTACACACAAACTCACATTCTCTTATACAAACAACCCTAAAAACCCAGGTGACATTCTTCAAAGTTCTTAATTGTCGCGGTATATTTTGAATGTCCGGGCAAGACGAAATAATTTGTACTGGATCTTGTTTAATTGGTAACTCAACTCAGGTGTAATCTTTGTCTCAAGACTCTTGCCTCATAGTTAGTTACCCGCCACCCATTGTGATGGATGCACGTCCTTCGACCTCTGTTCAGTATTTTATAGTTCTTTTGAGGAAATATCAATATTTTGTGTTTTGTAGTACTGTAGCTATAAGATAGGTAGAGTATATGATATAAAATTGCCTACAAGTAAGAATTGTGTGTTACAAGTGTGTGTGTCAGCATCACTCCCCTGCTGTGTGTGGCAGCGTCAAACAACACCTCTTTCATCACTCTACACTCCAGACAACTCTCTAACTGTGCTACAATGAAAGTTGCATGTAAGTACAGTACATAAATCTAGTTTTTTTTATTTTGTAATGATTAATCCATTTATTAGGTGACATGGAATTTTTTTCAAGTGTTTATTTTGGCTGAAAATATACCCGTGTAGGGGTCGGGTGGGTTTTACATCGCCCGGGCTTTATGGGATAATCATAGACACTTACAGAAACTCAAATTTTTTTCCCGGGTAATGTGTCTTTCTGGAAAATTCTGAGATACATTTTCCAGTACAGTACAGGGGCTCCCCCAAATTCGCTGATTTTTATTTCGCAGTCCTCTAATATTAGTGGATGACACCCTGGATATACCCAAGAATGTCTGTGGGTAATTTTAAAATTGCCGGCGTTTTTGCGGCCGGGACAGGGAGCTATTTGTTCTAGAGACAGTAATTTCCTTTACCTGTATTGTAAATATGTGTGTGTGTGTAGACACATACACACAAAACACATACAAATAAATAATAATGGGAAAATACTCTCACAAATAATCAGAAACAAATTTATTACAAATGTAACAGTCTATCCTCAAATCTGTGCTTTATTACTTTATTAATAGAGTATGGACTTGAGGGTAGACTCACATTTTTAATAAATTTGTTTCTGATTATTTGTGAGAGTATTTTCCCATTATTATTTATTTGTATGTGTTTTGTGTGGGTGTCTATCTACACACACACACACATTTTGGGCAAACACATACAGGGAATATACATTTCTTTGTACACAAGTAAAAATGTAACCCCCCTCCCCCCAGTCTGCAAATGTTATTTGCCGATTCGAGGCCATTTTGAGAACCTCACCTCCGTGAATTTAAGGGGCCCCTGTACTTGGAAAAATTCGGGTTGAGTCATCTCGTTACCCAGAAATCTCTCATCCCCTGAGGAGATCTGCTCCAATTACTCCAGCTAACGGGGATATCCCTTATAGATATTTACACATAGTGTTGTTCTGTATATACTTTTATAATATATACATGCACACTATTACACACACTTTCGCACAATGTTGCATGCATACACTGTACACACACTCTTACATTCACACATACACTCCTTTGCTTGCATGCACACACACACACACACATAATAATGCAGGTTGGACCTCGCTAATCCGTGAAGCTTGGGACCAGACCAGTTCCACATTAGCGAAAATTCCGAACCATCGAAGCTGAGGTTAAAAAAGGCAAAATAATGCATAAAATGTACTAATTACTGTCTAATTTCTTCAGTATAGACATCTTTTCTAAAATAGTTAATGTTACATGCTTACATTTTGGCTGCATTACAACCACTTCCACTGCTTGCTGGTCTCTTAGAAGGCATATTTAGGGGTAAATTATAAGTATTAAAAGGTAAAATAGTGACAGCAGCCACTAGAAGTGAGCTATGACACCGTCCCAAACATTGAAGCTGCTGGACTATCGGGGTCTAACCTGTAATGGTTGCCCCTCGTGTTCAAGAATGGCCAGCCCTAGGACCACCTATGCATGAATTTGTTTAAGGTGCAGAAGCTGTCGCCAACACAACAACCACACCCAAAGTTTACAAGCTATATGACCCAATGTCAAGGAATAATAAAAACGACTAGACAGCTCACCAACTGCACTGGCTAACCAAAAATTCAAAGCACGATCCACAAATTGATAAACAGCCAGATCCCCAATAGTTGTTGGGTAGACAGTGGCACACATACATGCCTTTACAACACACAAACACCTATACAAACCCTTACATAAACATATAAATACACACACATGTACACACACTTATACAAACAGTCATCCTCCACATTACATGTACAGTATTACAGTACTGTATTTCCATTACTTTTTTTCTGAAATATGTCACCAAGAAAAATATATACCTGACCCTAAGGCATCAATAAATCAGTTAATTATCACCACCACCATTTTGAGGATTTTTTTTTACACTTTCTTTAAACACCGGTAATTTGCATATTATATGTTAATAATAATACACAAAAGTTATAAATTCAACTTACCTGAGATAATGTTGCCCATTGTGTGGTGGTAGTGCGCATCAGTTGATGTTATTGGGAATGAGTCAGACTTGTAGTACTGTTTGGTCATCTGTCTCCCTCACCACCAACACACTTCCACCTTTACATCCAGGATACAGTAATGGCTTTGTGGGTTCTCTTAGTTCTGCTGCTGTTCTACTGGCTGGCCTCTTACCACACATCTTGAGTAAGGGTGACACACTACAGTCTTAAACATACCAGTAATACTTGTTGAAACAGAGCTTACTGTGCTCATAAGACGAGTTGACCGGGTGCTCACACGAGACACACAAAGTAACTACCTACCAGTGTAAAATGCTCTGGTGAACACAGTAACAAACACAAAACAAGCTAGTTTAGTTTTGTGATGAATATTCACCCCTTTCCATGCAGTTGAATTTTTGTGCCACATCCCAAATTTATTGTTCATAATTTACAAAAATTACCCAAACCTGAATATAAGTGGGAGATGACTGCCTCAAATTGCCTCTCATGTGATCCTTAAAGGGTTCAGGAAAAATATAAAACTGATTTATCCACCATAGGCCAACACAACATCTTGAAAACACAAGAAAAGAAGAATAGAAAAAGTTAACTAAACGAAGTGTAGTAGACAGTAGCCCAGCAGGAGCTACACTGATACCTATGGGCTAAGGTTAGTATTTATAATCATGGTTTTAGTAATAAAAAACTAGTACTGTATACAGAGGGGTCCCTGAGTCGAGGATGCCGGTAATTTCAAGCGGGATCCCAGTACAGGAGATCCTCGACTTATGAACGAGGTTAAACTTGAAATTTACAGTACAGTATTTTATTTACCTGATGACATATTTTTTACTTCCATTTACTGTATTTTATCATTCAATTTCTTCTTTTGTCTTGAATTTAGTGATTTTAGATGTATATAAGGACTTAGGCTATGTTAATCACTGTTCTGTAAGTACAGTATATCATGTGTTCCGATTTCTGTACAAATCTGACTTAAGAACGTCCTCAGGAACGGAACCCGTTCGTAACCCGGGGACCCCCTGTATATTCATAAAAAATTTTGTAATTAAAATTATATTTTTTACATTACTATACTGTATATTGTTTAACATCACTTTATGTACAGTATTTCCATTATTTGTTATATATGGGGTATTATTCTTGTTCTGTATGGGCAGGGTTGTTTTAGCATTAACCCTCTTAACCTCAGAGCTTGAGACACACACGTGCTTGAAAACTTTCGCTCAGCCTCGAAGGTTGTTGCCGAAAAATCTTAAACGAAATACGTATATATTTTTTTTAGGCCTCATTTCACTGACATGGAATTGTTTTATTAATTGTAATGGCGTCTCTTCTAGCATAAAATTGTATGAAACCATAAAAAATTTAAAATTCTTGAAATTTAAGCCACATTTTTCGAGTATAAGTTGAAAAGGAATGAAAATGTTTAGTAACGTCTCGATTTCCATTCACATTTTGCTTGTATTATGGTGTTCACTGATATGTACTATATACCAAAATAAAGAACAAAGCCTGAAGAATATTGAGGTATAAGGAAAAATAATATAACACAAAAAATCATGGAATAATTAAAGGGCAGAGCGGTGCAGCCACTTCTTGCTCTAATGACCAAAGAGACACCACACGGTGAGCAAGACCATCTTGGGGAAGGTGATAAAGCTCACACAAAGAAAATGGCACCCAAAGTTCAGTCAGATTCTCTGAATAGTTTTTGAGTTATTTGAAAATATAGCCCATTGGACGTTAGCGTCGCGAGGCCGAGCGTGACTTATTTCACTTTTCATGTTCAACGCCACAATGGTGTTGTGTGAGGCTGAGAGGGTTAACTTAACCTACAGAATTAACCCGTTCATAACTCAGGGACTGTCTGTATGTGTCATTTGGGGATCATTTGAGAACAGCATCCTTTAAACTTCACATTTTTCCCTTAAATTAATTTAATATTTCATCTACAGTACAATACTGTATATTAAAGGCCTAATGCTTTCAAAATTCGAAAAATTCCCAAATACAGTACTGTAGACCTAAGTAATTTACCCGAGTCCTTCATGCCAGCATTCTTTGCCGTCTTTCCTTCCTCACAAATTTTTAAAATCCTCCCCATCTCCCTTTTTAGGTTTCTTCCCCACACAATAAATCCTCTCATTCTTTAATACCACCTAAACTTCTCCAGGTATTCTTGCCCTAATGAATTCCCCCAGAACTGATTCTTGATCCTTTTAAAACCATGAGATAACCTTCCTCGCCACCTTTCATTTTATCATCATCTTGCATATTTCCACCAAGCTCGAGTCTTTCTCTTCAATCCTTGTCTTTGTTAAAATAATTACCACTATCAACCTCTCATCCCATAACACTCTACAGTCTCTTGTTTTTAATTTTCTTGTACCCAAACACCTCTGTGGCCATGACTTCACTCTGGAACTACTCCCAGCATATTCAGTACACAAGTTCATTTTGTCTTATTCATTTCTTTACATACTCTCACACCAAATCCTTAATTTCTTTGAAGGGATCTCATGAAGATTAACCCCAGCTTACTTCACCTGATGATTAAACCTAACCCAACCCCACATTTGTTTAATCAGGAGAATTTACCAGGGAGTTCTTTATCTTCAGGACATGTCACATGCAGTTTATTCGATTATATCCATTTCATTTTTATATCCACCATATGATAATCCTCTACCTTTTCCCACCTCTATATACAATGGATTTATTTCTTAATGTGTTGTCCCCATTATCAATAAGGTTAAGTTGGTATGGTCACAGAAGCAAGAGCCAGTGAGGGCACAGTTAAGTATAGCTACTCTCACCATACAGGTATCAAAAACTACTGCTACCATTAGTGCATGACTAAACCTACCAGTGTTGGTTACAGGTAAAGTATTACTAAACAGGTGAGTTATTTACCAAAAGAGTAATACTGTAAAGATATATTCTACCATCATACGATACCTAAATACCACTGTACCTCGGAAATTGTCTACTTCCACCCTCAAAACTACGCAATTTATTGAATATGTTGTCTATACCACCTACAAAATTACTGGCCAACTTATTATTGGTGAAATACTTTAGAAAACAAACTAATTAACTATCTCACTAGCTCTGTGGTGTACTGGAGATGTATATCACTCTGCTGCTAGTTGCTTCACTATTAGGAGATATGATCAGTGCTGTCGGGTGAAGGGGGTTCAGCAAACACCATCCTGACATAATAAAGGTAACAGAAAAAAGTAGGTTAACAGATGATAAACTGTGTATATTATTTATAACTTTTAATATTTTATACATAAAAGTTACTATTATTGATACATACAGTTTTATACAATCTTTCATATCATTCTACACACCAAATTAACAAAACCATAGATGGTCAATTTCCATGTTGGTGCCACACAGAAAGGCCAGTTTAAATAATTGACTGAAATGAGCTAAATTCAGATAACACCGGTTGTTGTGGTGACGTTGACTTGGTCCTCTGGAATCGTCAACCTCGCAATCCTCAGTTTCAGGGTGTCCAGCGGTGGTGGTAACAGTGTGCCTCTACTGACAGGACCTGGAGGCTCACAAGCAGTAGCTCAACATTTACCAGTGGTACTTGTGGTTCCTGTGGTGAACTGTAAAACAAATTTACCATGATATACAACTTTATCATACAATCACCTATAACAATAAACACCTTTACCACACAATCATTTAACAAGATCATGAAAACAATATTACAATTAAAGTACAATATCCTTTATAAAGTCATCACCTATAGGCCAATTTGAATACAACAATCTCGTCATTTCTTATTTATGCCCAGGAAACAAACCATGTACGGACACACAGCCCGACACGTATCTATATGAATAAAAAACAATTACCGTAAAACCTTACCGGTCTTTCCGTAGTTGATAGCATAGAAGAAGATCATGCAACCAACCATCAGCTGTCCAAAGGGTGCAAATCCAGTTTTCTTTGGTAGGACATACTGGGGAAAACAAGTAATTATGGTGTTGGCTGCAGTGTTATGTATGTCCTGGACTATAACTTTCTTTTTTTTTTCATAGCATTACAGTCCATTAGTAACCTGGTTGGCTACAGTCTGGCATCAGGGCATATTACCTATAGTCTGGCATCAGGGCATATTACCTATAGTCTGGCATCAGGGCATATTACCAAGATACAACAGGAGTCTACTCTAGTTACAATACAAGCCGAGGGGACGAATGCACTCCCAGAATTTAAGAAAGTAACAATAAACAGTAATTATATACATGAGTATAATCTGGATATGTATATAAACTAGTTATGGATAATTGCTGGTCTGTACTAAAGGCTTTATATCAATATATCAACAGCAAAAAGCTTTTTCTTGCAATATCTGGTAAGCTATTGAGTGTTTATTGAAAAGACAGTAAAAGTTAACATGACGAGCATTTGTTCATCATTAATAGAATGAAAAACCTTGGAAAAAAAGTACAGTACTAAGACGATAAATTCACAAAAAAAAACGAAATAAAATGTTCCAATATAAACACCATTACGGATACACTATGTTGACTCCTTTCTAAATACAATATTAACCCACCTTGTGTTGCCACCTCCAGAAGGCACGTGACATAGCACCAGGCAGGCCACTGACGCTACGACGGCCTAACCAACTGCCCACCTCTCCCAATTTCACCTGACCGAAGGGAGTGTCAGCTGAAACAAAAAGAACTGTGTTAGAAGCCTATTACAACCTACTAGTGTACTTTATGCCATCACTTGAGCCAGCCTAATTAATAATCGTTTGTTTATGAAAATGTTTTAACGAATAAAATTCATACCCGAAGGTCATTTACTATAAAAGAAATCGTCATGAAAAGTAATATATGATCACCAGAACTATCTATGAAAATCTATAGTGCTCAATGATTAACAATTCTTTAGGAAAAATAGTGAGAAAATTACAATACTAAAACATAAATTAAGCTACACTGCGAAAAAAAATGAAAAAAGTCAAGGCACAGTTTAGACACCACACATATATGACATAATCTGGATTTACAAAACTAAACCATGCTTGAAAATCACATAACTAGCCTGTGGGGGAAGATGGTTTATTATGATGGTGCTTAACGTTTTTGGGGTGATTATATAACATTGTAAGATGATGCAAAACCTCCCGGGTGATCATTTAAATATAGCAGAATGATTAAATACCATTCCAGTATGATTTTTAATCTGCAAGACAATCGTTCACTGGTATCCTCAAAGGGTTAATGATTTCCAATTGTTAATTTGGAGTTGAGAATCTAAGTACGTTGGCAATAACATAAACAGTTATCAACACAGTAATACTTCAGTAAATACGTGGTTTAAATTAATTATACCTGAGTAAATATGATATAAACAAGATCAACCTCATTCATCATCGTCATTTCAAGAAAACTCTGAATCAACAAATTAATATATCATACATATAAATAAACAAATCTTATATCTCAGCACATATATACAATTCAAAAGCTATTAGAGTTCACCAAGAAGACTGACAACATCAATAAAGGTCATCCGGCCGAGTAAAATCTCGTCAGCTGATCGTCAGAGAGATGAACTTGCAGACGATGTTCACCTTCCATCTCACTCACTCTCTCCCTCACACCACCTCACTTACTCTCCCTCAATACACACAAATATCAGCCTCAACTGCAGCTTACGTTTGCCATAGAACCTGGCTGGATCAAAAGGCCCATGGACCTTGGGGTTGTAATCAACTGGATACTCTCCGAAACCCATGACGACCACCGGCCTCAACACTGAACACGAGATGACGAGGAATGACACACTATTACTACCTGTGTGCTGCTCCGCCACTCGCCGCCGCACAACACCCACACCAGAATACCCCCTTTATTCAAATTATATCTTAGTCATACATATAGATAATGAATATATATTTGAATATATTATTTTCTTTTCCAATTTAAGTATGATATGAGAGCTGAATCAAATGTGTGAGTTATATATAACCATGCACTACTTTGTATATTTACATTAAACTATGAAAAAGCTTCCATGAAAAATTTTGCATTATAATAATAAGTATAATTAGTGATTATGTTAATAATGATAATTTTTGTTTAATTAAAATTATAAATTTTGTATTTAAATGCAAAATTACGACTATTTAAGTTTTCAGAAGATCTAATATGATGGCGCTGCCCTGAGTATAATTGTTACTTAAATATCAAACTTTGGATATATACTCAAGTAATACTTAAATTACACTAATGTTTTATATATGATTGGTGCATAAATTTAGTGATAAAGTTAGACGATGGTGAAAGTGTTGAGGTTTACGTTGGATCAAAAAACTTTAAAGGACGCGCCGGTGTTCCGTTCCTCGGTCCTCGTCCAACAAAATCGCATCGAGCGCGCAGCAGGGGGAGCATTGTTGGCTGCTTTGTTTTTGACGGAATATATTAAAATGCTCTTTGTTACGTTTGATTTACGCTGATATTATCGAGAGAGGTAAAGACGTTGTTAAGGTAAGTCACTGACCGGGACTGATTCTTCGGTGCATGCTTAGAAGTCTGCTTAAAAGAGAAAATGGAAGTTGTTATGAGGGGCTGGGGGTTGCGGGGTCCTGGGCGCCCATTTGGGAGGGTCGAGAGTGGGGGTTTTTGTTTTGTCGCGGGAGAACGAGAAACTAGTGGCTCCTACCCGCCCCTCACCACCCCTACCCCAGCCCCTCACCATGATCACCTCCCTAGATTATACCGTAGGCACCAGATAGGGCTCAGCTGAGTGGATATTTAGGGAGGTGCGCGGGTGTAGTTGGAGTTACGCAGCAACTAGAGAGAGACATGGCGACTTGTCAGCGAGCGTGGCGCCAACCCGCTAAATCCCCCCACATGTTGCCTTTATCTGGCTCCCAACACCTCTCCTGAAGCACACTCACCTCGCTCACCCCACCTGGCTCACACACCCTCGCCGTCAACACCACCCATCAACCTGAGGAACACTTTTACAACAAGCTTCATAGTTGAGAACATTAGCAGTACACCGTGAACAACTTGCTACCTGGTTTAAATCAAGATCTCCAGATGTACAAGTTTATCAAGATTGACTGTTAAAAGCAATATATAGTTCCTAGCTTATCTTAAAGTACAAATATGATATAACAATTTGCTGGTCTGTAGTTGATGGTGGAAATTTTTCTTGTGGACGTGACAACTATAATAATGTACAATAAGTGGCTGTGAAATGGTGGTGCTTTACCTAGGAGATGTTGGGAGACAAGATATACAAAGCTAGTAACTGAACTAAGTGAAATTCCCAGTGGCCTTCTCACCTGTGTAGACCAGAGACTCGCTTAACAACATAGAACGACGCGTAACGACATAGAGAAAAAGTAGCGGTTTCCACGGCTTGTCGTGAGTA
Source organism: Homarus americanus (assembly GCF_018991925.1). Classification (NCBI taxonomy): domain Eukaryota; kingdom Metazoa; phylum Arthropoda; class Malacostraca; order Decapoda; family Nephropidae; genus Homarus; species Homarus americanus. The sequence continues at coordinate 2,213,289 of NW_024747582.1, read as the reverse complement.
TCGAGCTTGCAGTAGTGATGATAGATTTTTTCAGACGAGTGATGTTTTTCAGTCCGTGTGTGTGTGTGTATTATTGCCGAGTGAATTATATTTCGACATGTAGGGAATATGCCTTTTGATTGGTTGCAGGTTGCATACACTTGCCACTGCATAATTTCGATGGAATGGATGTCGTAGAATTAAGTATATAACTTTATTTTTCAATGTTGATCAAATTGTCTTCTGTACGAACAATACGGCACTTATTAAAATTTCACTATTTTCATTATAGAATGTTAAGATTTAGTATCATCGGGATTATTACTCATCGTATGAATAATGACAATAATTCTTTCACGAGTAATATGATTATGATAATTTTTTAAAAGTTTCTTCTGTTGTAAAATTATTGTAATTATGAGATGTAATACAGGCATTAGTATTTGGAGATATGGTAATTTGGTAATAACATTATTTGTTATACAGAAATATAATTTATAGTTTTCACTCATTTTGAATGTTGTTTAACCTTGTAATATTAATGAATGATGTCTGTACAGTATGTTAAATTCCTTTTGGCTAGTGCTATGGGATAGGTCAGTCACTCTCATCAGACAACTCACTTTATATATCATGTTTTAAACTCCTGAACTCTTAAGTAATGTAAATCTACTTTTCTTAAATACTTTAGAAATGTTTAAGCACAAAGTGGGAGTTAGTTTATTTATTTAAATTTTTTTTATCTGCGTTCCCGTGGCATTGGTGTGTCCCAGTGCTGGTATGACTGATGTGTTTTATTGTGCGAGAATATATATACAGTATTTTGTGTATGTGTTAAGGATAACTCATGTGTCTAGAATACTTAGAGAATTTGTTGATAATATATAGGATGCAAATTCAATGGGGGAGGAAAAGATAAAAGTTAGAATAAATTTAGTGAGTCTTATAGATGCTACTACAGAGGGACATTTTATATAGTACTGTAGTTATGTTAATATATGTAGATTTTTTCTTCACCCATTAATGTGTATTAAGGGTTAAAAAAAAATCTTGGTAACTCGATCCTTGGTCACCCGTGTTTCATTAAATGTCAATAGTGTTAGTTGTGTTCCGTAGTTTGTCAGGTATGAGTGATAGTTATTGTGATGAGCTCCGTTGTTGGGCTTTGTTTATGCTTCCTGGAGACATGGTGGCCTGGTGTAGCAATAAGCTGGAGAATTTATTTATCACTTTTTGCTGTCAGGACTTTCATTAATATATTAAATTTTAATGTCAAAGATTGGAATTAAGTGGATAAGCCTGGAGGAGTTTGAGAATCACTTGTGAAGATTGAAGTATAGATTACTGTCTCGACGCACTAATACTCACTGTAACATGAAAACTTACTCATTCCAGGTGTCTAGTTTAGCATAGTTCAGTGATACAGTAGTTTGTTTTCATTCTCAAGTGGGTACAGCCATTGGCCTACTCATAACTTTTATGTGGGTTTCAAACTTGCTTATTTATCCCTTGTTTTCCTGTTGGATTTTCATGAATTATAAAAAAAAATGGTAAAGATTCTTATATGGGGGAGAATATGGTGCAGAGATATTATCAAGAATATTATTGAACTGGTTACCTAGTGTGCAGAGATGTTCAAGTTTACAGTCTTTATAAATCAGGTTTTTAATCACATATTAATCCAAGTGGTATAATTTGTACATCACCTGAGTTATACAAACATATCTGACAACATTTCTTGACTATAGCTGGCTTTAAATGTGTTGATGTAAATTTTACTAAACTGCTTTGTGTGTTAATATTGAGGTTAAGCTATGAGAGGAATGCCTTTTCTTTTAATATTGGTGTATATTCATTATGACTAGATTTGACAAGGATGTAGTTTACAAGCACACTATTACTGACCACAAGCATACCATAATGACCAGACAATGAACCAATAAAGTCACGTATGAAGTTTTTTTTTAAGTTTGGGGTAAGTTTCAATGTATTGTTATTGAAAGTGCTTGGAAACTACACCCTAGCCTTAGATTCATGTTGGTTACCTTATAAATGCCCTCCCAAGTAGCCAGTAAGAAGACTGTGTGAAATTCTAGGAAATATCATGTACCGGTAGTGACTTAAGTGTACAGTGGCATAAGTAAAATCTTGAGAATGATTTTTACTTTGGCTGTAGTTGACCAAATCAGAGAGTAAGAGGAAGTTGAATGGCTCCTTAAACAAATCAGTAATCATAATATTTCTGTATAATATTAATATTTTGTGTGTTGAAAAAATAGAGTAATTATGTAATATACAAAGAGCTTCTGTCACTGAAAATTACCCTTGACTTTACAACCCCAAATCCTTATCTTAAACTGATATTTCCAGTCATGTGGCAGCCTACTGTAGTAAAGCTGAAGGTTTAGGTTTGTGCTCAAGACTAGCTGGTCATGTAGCTATGAGTAGAGTCACTTGATATAAAAAATACACTGTGGCCTTGGTAAAATGTCAAAGAATATTTTTCCATCATAATAGTTACAATACAGTAATTTACAGTAGCTTTAGTATACAATAAGATAACCTTAAAGATTGTTTGAATTCAAGTTGATCTATACTCTCTAAATTAACTATTCAACAGTTTGTTGGCATACTGCCAATACAGGCATTCAAGGCATTAGAAACAGGATACAGCCTCTAATATTGGACAAAGCCTTTTAGAATTAAACAACTTAACTGCAGTATAAGAATTATTTCATAATTTTTTGTGTTATTCATTATTACTGTACTGTCAGTTTATTCCATTCTTAATACAGTACTGTAGTTTGAAACAGCTGATTGCTAAACATCTGCTTCTCAAACTGAACCATCCATTTTAAGTTAGTGTATTTTGAAGAACTTGTATACTGTATTGTGTTGCCAACAAAAGAATAACAGTTTTTAGCTGTCATGACCCCTTGTGGACCTTGAACTTAACTCGTTACAAGCTGGTGAGGTTCTTGGCTATTACTGTACCAACATTTGTCATTATTCTAAGTATTCTTATTGTAGGAAAATTATGCAAGTGACACTAACTTATTTTGACAAGTGAAAGTAAATCATTTTGACTTATAAATTGATGTAAAGAAGAAATAGGATCTGTTTTTATAGTTTAAAGGTAAATTTTTGTATATGAATTATTTACTAAGGAATGGAGTATGAATGAATCAGTTTCACTTTATAATTAGAAAACCAAAATTAAATAAATTTGAGAAGTGCAGCTACAGTATATTTTGGCAAGATAAAAAGAGACCGTTACAATAATTATTGACTAGATACCACTATTTAAACATATTAATTGAAAGAGAGAAGAGATAAGGTACTGTATTGTTGAGCTGCTGTGGTTGGTCCTTAAACACACCATCTTGTTTTTCAGTCCGTTATGATTTTTAACAAGTAAATTGAAGTGATACGTTTACATCAATCAAAAGGCATATTATCCTATTCAACAACTCACGTGGGTTAGCACTTTCTAGACATCCGGTTTCTTATCTATATATATGATAACAGTTCGTACTAAAGTCATCAGGAGTCCCTTAGTTGCACGCGATGCCTTATCTGCCGAGTGCTTGCCCAGTCATATCTTGAAGGTCATATCACGTTTGAGATACCGCTGTTTGACCGGTCCTAACACTACTGCAAGCTGGCTTATACTTACACAGATAAACTTATTGAAGGTCTCCATTTTAGCATTATGTACTTCCTGAATAATGCAGCTAAAATATTATTATTATATATTAAGGTGTATCCAGTTTGAATATAGTTAATAACATAGATTATATTATATATTTTAAGGATTCATAATAATTTAAGGAGGTTTTAGCAGTTTGTTTTGTATTTGTTATCATTTTTGTGTTTGTAATTAGTTATTGTTTTTTATTTTTTTCCTCAGCAGCACCTCAGTATCTTACCTCATAAACTCACTCACTGATATTTTGCCTCAGCCAGTCAAATGAGAATCTGTAAATTCCTTTTTATAATTGGCCTCGAGTTGTGTAAGGGTCGTTGAAGATGGCCGAGGTGCTGTTGACGCATGTATTGGTGTTTTTATTAATGTATGTAATGATTTTGTTTTCAGTCACAATGCATGATCCACTGAAGCACCGCGCCATGCTTTATTTTTTATTGTTTACACAACCTATACCCCTCAGTCGTTCATTTTTGTCATATAGATGCTTTAATCATTGTCCCGTCGGCCAATCCCACACCCTCGTCACCCCCGGCCTTGAGTAATTGGCACCGATAGAAAGTAAATCGGGTCACCATAGTCCTTCAAGATTGATTCATGATCGTGAGTAGATTTATCCATTTGGGCTCATGTGTTGACTCCTGTTGGGTCTACACTGTATACTGTCCTTGGTGGTTAAACAGTTTACAGTGCGTGGCCCTCCCTTGGTATATACGGTACATAGCTTACATTGTGTGGCCCTCCCTTGGTATATTGTATATAGCACATAATTTACACTGTGGCCCTTGCTTGTTATATACGGTACATAGCTTACACTGTGTGGCCCTCCCATGGTATATACGGTACATAGCTTACACTATGTGGCCCTCCCTTGGTATATACGGTACATAGCTTACACTGTGTGGCCCTCCCTAGGTATACTATATATGGTACATAGCTTACACTGTGTGGCCCTCCTATGGTATATACGGTACATAGCTTACACTGTGTGGCCCTCCCATGGTTTTGACATAGCTTACACTGTGCGACCCTCCCCTATAAATGAGGAAAGAACCCAGTACAGGTGTAAATCATGTTGCTTTGAGAGAACACGCTGACACTCGGAGGGAAAGGTTTCAGTGACAGGTCTGGGGTCACTCGTCTAGCAGTGATTTCAGCCGCATTCATTAATTCCATCACTATTGAACTGCCCCCACGAGAGTGACCATGAAAATACTCGTGTGATTTGCTGCATAATTTCCTTAAATGTAAATAATGATGTATTTTGTCACGTCAGATGGATTTTAATGAGGTAATCCCCAATTTGGACTTTATTATGCAAGCTAATATGGGTCAAATTCGCAACAAATTGAATATTCCTAAAAGTGACCATTGTATTGGCTAAAATCTTGGTATTTTAGCGGTTGTGAACGACAGTACTATACATTGTATTTAAAAAAGTGATCTGTTGTATAGTCAGTGCTGTCATAATTACTGTACACCTTAGATTAGAGAAATTATGGCCCTAAATTGCAGAGTGACCTTTCTACTCAACAGGGTTACTGTACTTCTAATTGGCCTAAAAGGTTCTCTTTATGGATTCATCGGTGAAACCTTCCCTCGACCACTATCAAAAGTCTTTCCAAGGTGTGTGAAGAGTGAATGTTACCCCTGTTACCCCATACTGTAGTTAGCAGGAGAGAGTATCACATGCTTTCCAACTACTCTACTCGCACTAAGAATAACAGAAGTAGAGGTCTCGTCACTAATCCCCATAGATGAACGTATTAACCATTCACATGTTGAACTTGCTTCGATATTTCAGCACATTATTTAAATCATTGGTGTAGTGTTAGTAGTGGACTTCTCTTAAACCTAACAATATTTATTCTGGTTAGGTTAGGGATTCTGGTGAGGAGAGCTATATAAGTATTAGCCCAGGGCATTGAAGAAGCTGGTGGTCAGCTTGGTTGTATATACTGTACACCACACCAGAGTATCAGCTGAAGCTTCTGTCTTTTTTGAAGGACAGCTAAAGCTTTTGTCTATATTTAGGGACAACTTTAGTTTATGTCCACAGTTTACTAAAGAACAGCTCAAGCTTGTGTCTATATTGAAGGACAGATTATGATTGTAGACCATATTCACTAGTTTTTACTTATCTAGACGTTCATACTATACAGTTTTTCAAGTAAGCACTCGTATAAATGTAAAAATTGGTGGACCTTGACAGCTAACTCTTGATCATCACTGTTTGAAGAGTTAAAATTTAAAACAAAATATATTATAGCTAATAAAATAAAAATACTTTATATCACTGTGAGGGGCCCTTGGTCATCTCATCTCCCTGAACAACAATCCTCAATATGCCTGGAAAACATAGTATACAGCACACGGGCCTATTTCCTCATCCATGCTTATACTCTAACGGCATCCCCACCAATAACCCACATAGCACTCATTAACATACACTAATTCTTATCATACTTGTAGCACTTAATGATGGCGTTTGTTCTACTGGGTGTGTTGGTTGTCCTCTCGTTGGTAAGCTCTGTTCTGTAATGAGGTTTGGTATTTGGGATCAGTTTGTGTGATGTGAACAGCTATTAATACTACTACTACTACTACTACACTGTTTTCTTGCACTTAGTCTTGTCCACCATTGGTCTACGAACTGTACTCGATGTTCACGGATTTTCTGGTTTATTATTATTGACATTTGTGAGTCTTTAAGGGGTTTTGTTTTTAGGTTATTAGTCTTTTGTTTTGGTGTTTTTTTGGCTTTTGAGTTTTATTTGGTGTTGAATTATGCGCTGGAGTTTTAATTTCATTGTACGGTATGTCTGTCTGTCTGCCCCTCCCCATCCTTTTCTTGTCAAATTCCTTGGTTCTATGCAGCCTTTTCTATATATTTTTTATTTATTCATTTATATTTTTAGCTTCAGTGTTCATAGTTGTGTGTTTGGTTCATCAAAATAGAAAGAATTACCAAATATTGACTTAGATTATATTGTGAAATCCTAATATCAATCTGGTTAAAATCTCCCACATATCACCTAATTGTTATTTTATAGAATATTAACTTATAAGTATCACCTGAAGATTAGCAACTCCCCAGCCAGTTTATTTCTCTTAATGTTACCTGCGGGTTTTTTGGTTTGCACTAAGATATTTTAATTATCGGGTGATTAAGTTTGGGGGGGTTAATCTTCATGTGAAACACCCTTATGTTAACCTAATCTAACAACCACTTCAGGTAATATTAGGGTGTGTTTAATCATTGGGTAAAATAAGTTAGGGTGTCTAATCTTCATCATCTTTATATTCAAGAAGGGAATATGTGTGTGTGTGTATGTTCGTAGTAATCGCCTCAAATGGTCAAATATAGATTAATTTCTTTTCTTTATTTATTTTAACAGTGTTTAGTTGAGGACTCCGAAATAAATCTCCCCGGTAGATATAACTAAAGGCTTTTGTCCCGTCCCCTCTGTGTTCATGTCACATAATTTGTGCCGATGTGCGTTTGCGATGCTACTCACTGCTGGTGAACCTGGAGACTCCGTTATTATTTTATGTGTGTTGTGTGAGGACAGGAGTGAGTTGGCTTGAATCATAAAAACACAGGATTTAGACACTTATTTGGTGTTGTGAATCCTGTATATGAAGTGTTGAGTGTGTTGTGTCTGTATATGGAGCGTTGTAACTGTCTCTGAAGTGTTGTGTGTGTGTGAAGTGTTGTATGTTGTAACTATATGAAGTAATGTATGCTTGGATGACCCACTTAGTTCATAGTTAGAATCATACTCAGTACACAAGGTTGATATTGAGTTGCTCAGGACTAAGAACTGTGCAAGTTAAGTATTACAACACCTGCACAGTACACAAGGTTGATATTGAGTTGTTCAGGACTAAGAACTGTGCAAGTTAAGTATTACAACACCTGCACAGTACACAAGGTTGATATTGAGTTGCTCAGGACTAAGAACTGTGCAAGTTAAGTATTACAACACCTGCACAGTACACAAGGTTGATATTGAGTTGCTCAGGACTAAGAACTGTGCAAGTTAAGTATTACAACACCTGCACAGTACACAAGGTTGATATTGAGTTGCTCAGGACTAAGAACTGTGCAAGTTAAGTATTACAACACCTGCACAGTACACAAGGTTGATATTGAGTTGCTCAGGACTAAGAACTGTGCAAGTTAAGTATTACAACACCTGCACAGTACACAAGGTTGATATTGAGTTGCTCAGGACTAAGAACTGTGCAAGTTAAGTATTACAACACCTGCACAGTACACAAGGTTGATATTGAGTTGCTCAGGATTGAAAGATACACGCAGTGATGTATTGTGCATTGTATGTGTTTTAGCTATTACCCATCTAGTCCATGATGTGAATTGCACAGTGATGAATAAACTTGAACGAAAATGCACAGATGGAGAGTGCAATGTACTGTACACTGCGCATGTTAATTCTTGTCTTGGAATGACTGCAAGTGTAGTATTGATCACCCTGGACATTGTTGCACTACTGTCTGAATAGCAGAATTAATTTGTGCTTGGAGAGGGGGAAAAATGACACTTTAAATGATTTGCACCGGGTGAGCGTAGAAAGTATTGATAAAGTATCTTATTTTTGCCAAATTATGCATCCAATGACCGAGTGCAATTATTCTCTCCCCTCTCTTGCTCCCCCCCCCCCCTTCCTCTCCCCACCCCCTTTTGAACATTCCCCTTCTCATTTCTCTCCACTCCCCCTCCTCCTCATCATTCACCCTCACCCTTGCCAACCTTGCATTTCGGTTCCCTCCTCCGCCCTCCCCTCCTGCCTTCTTTCACAACAGTCGTCCCCTTCCCCTCCTTCTTATAATTGTTTCCAACCTTTTCTTCGTTCCTAACCCCACTCTCTCCCTCTCCCTGTGTTCACTCTCCACCTCACCCTTCTCTCCCTGCTTGCTTGTCCATTCCACCTTGGATCTCACAATCTCTGTCTCTTTCTCCCTTCTTCTTCTTCATCTCCCAGTGTCTTTTCTCCAGCTTCTCGGGACAATCCTTTCTCTCCATCTCTCTGTCCTTCACCCTCTCTCATCTCTCCCCTCTTCTCTTCCCAGTGCATTCTGCATACTTCCTTCCAACCCACCTGCTAATTCCCCCACTCCTCAACCCCCCTTCAATTCACCCCACCCCTCAACCCCCCCTTCAATTCACCCCCCCTCCAATTCAGCTCACTCCTCCAACACACCCTCTCAGATGACCCCCCCCTTCTCCTCTCTCCCCGCCTAGGTCAATCTACCCTTCCCCCTTTCATGTTAACCCCTCCCTCCCAATTCAGTCCACCTTCCCCCTTCGTAGTTGATTGCACCCCACCCCACCCTCCTCCCCTTTCAGTATAACCACACCCTCTCCCCTCCTTCCTACCCCTCCCCCCTCCTTCCTACCCTCCCCCCATCTCACTTGATCCCCAATTTTCATCCCCTTCCCCTCCTTGTACCCAGTTATAACTTCACCCCTTCTATACTGGTCACCTCCCTACACCCCTCCCTTGCTGTCACTTGTTCTTCACCCTCCCCCTCCTCTCCTTATTCCCTACTTAGCAACTCACCCCAGCTCCTGACCCTCCCTCCCTTCTCACCTGTGGTCGCCTCTCCCCCTCACTCATACATATCCCTCACCCCCTCGTACTGCCCCCCCCCCTCCTCTCCTCCCCTCTTACCTACCCACTCCTTCCTTCTCTTCCTCCTCCTCCACTCTGTCACCTCACGTTAGTTTTCTTAAGTTACAGCTTCTCAGATATTGTCTCTTTCTGTGTCATGTAAACCTTTCTTATCCTCAATTCTCTTCCTCTGTCTCTCTCTCTCCCTCGTATCCTTATCCTGCGCCCTCCTTTTATCACCCTTACTTCCTCTTCCCCCTTTTCTCATCGTGCTTTCACCCTCTCATATGGAAGTAATCCACACCCTTCAGAGTCACCCTTCCATTCTCCCTCCTCTCTGTACTTTTACCACACTGGTTCCTTCTCTCTCTCTCTCTCTCTCTCTCTCTCTCTCTCTCTCTCTCACCTTCATCTCCCTCGTTCTCCCTTAACATCACTCACTCCCCTCTCCCTTCTTACCGTCCCCTTCCCTATCTCCCTAATGATCTCTTCCTTCCCGGCCTTTCCTCTCTCCCCTTCCTCAATATTCTTCCCCTCTCCCTCCACAAGTTTCCCCCTATCCTCCCCAACTTTTGCCTGCTCTCCCCTCGTCCCCTCCTACTCAACCTTCCCCTTCACCTCCCCAACTTTTCTCTGCACTCCCCTCTTTCCTCCCCCTCCTTCCCTCACCCTCACCCCTGTGCCTGCTTTTATATTTCAAGTCTGGTTGTGAGAGATTATGACGGTGGCGGATCCTCCAAGTGGTGTTGTTTTAGCACGGGCTTTCCTCTCCCAACCACACACGACAACTCACTTTTTCTCACACCATAATTGTACGTCCGTCTTGTCCGACCTTTTTAACCCGTGGCCGTTGTTAGTTCATCTAAAAAGTGATTATATACCGAAGATTTCATCGACATTCCATTGTTATTGTTTACCGTGTAGGTTTTTTTTTTAATGCTTGTTTGGTTATTGTTGTGAGGTTCGGTTGTTCTGTAATGCCACGTGGTCGCAAGTTATCATCATGGTAGTGTTTATTTTTTTTAGTTTACGGTGGGATTTAGGGAAGGGTCGGTGGCCGTCTGTGATGACTGTTATGAGGTAAAACAAATGGCTGAACACAGTAATTAGTCTTGTTTGAGTTTTATTATTATGTTAGAGACAAGTGAAGGGATGATAGTTGTTATTGTTGGTATCATTAATATAGTACTGTACTCTTGGACTTAATAATTTTGTTCACCTCAAAGGGATGATGTTCGGTCAGTTGTGTTGTGATAATTATATCTTTTACAGTGTTGTGAGGTTGTTGGTCAAGGTTAACAACAGTAGGTGATCATAAGCTTGTTGTTGTTCTTATATAAGTACCTCATTTTTCTTGCTTTGTTAATATTAAACTCTTTATTAACATTATAATTTTCCTGTGTTAAGAGTTCTTGTTGCTAACACTTGTTTTTATTATTTAATTGGCATGACTAGAACTATTTAGTTTTTAATAGCATGTTGAGATAGTTTTAGGCAGACATGCATGGCTGCTTTTGTTGCTTATTATCTACAGTTTGCATAAATTCTTTATTTTTTATTCCAGAAATGATGTCAGAAATAGTATATTTCTGCAGTATTATGCTATGCTACTAGCATGGCTTCCATTTTGCTGTGACACTGACCGCTGGGAAAGGCAATGTGATATCGCGTCGATGCTGTTGAAGCTAACGAGGGGCGGGAGGGAAACAGAGAGGGTGGGCCGCTAGATATGAACTAGGGAGGGGAGGCAGGGGAAGGGTGAGGGGAGCATCAAACAGAGGGGCTACCTCGGTGCTACACTAACCTAGAGAGACCTGTAGGGATCAGTGGTGAAAGTGTTGGTGTTGTGAGTGTGTGGCCCTCATGGTTGTCCAGTAGAGTTGTGTGGGTGGGCCTGACAGCCTCCCTCTATTGCAGGTGTGTAGGCATAAAGGAGCCATGGACTTCACAATGAACATGATCGACAATGGTCGGGGGATACCTGCGACCCAGGCTGCTGCAGTGGCTGCCATGGGAGGTCAGGTGGCCTACCAGGCACACGCTGTCAGTGTCACCCCCACGGTCAGCCAGCAGCAGCAGCAGCAACAGCAGCAGCAACCGCCTCCACCACAACAACAGCAGCAACGAGGCAGTCTGCATGAGAGCGATGGTGGGGCAGGGTTGGCGGGGGAGGGCAAGGTTCAGGAGTTGACGAAGGACGACTCCCAGGGAGCCTTCACTCCTCCGCCCCGAGTGTCTTCTGTTGCATCGCACGAGAGTCGCGTGGAGAAGGGTACTGACACTACGGACTTTGAACCACTGATTAAGGTTGAGATTAGGGGGGGTATACCGGGGCTCAACACAGGTACTGAGAAGGACAAGAACAGTATCGTTCAGTTGCACTTCAACAGTGTCAACGAGGTGTTACATTATTTTTCCCAGCGGTCAGTGCCACAGCACATTGATGCCTTCAATCTTCTCACCAACCCAGACTTGGTGCGCAATATCAACCCCGACCTGGTGCGTAACCACTTCCTGTACGTGCCCAACCCTCAGGAGGGGGTGCGGGTGGCATCCAACGGTTACAGTTCAGGAGGATCCAACTCCGCCCAGACTCCGCCAGCGCAGGGTGGAGCGGCCACGTCGCCCGTGGTGGTCAAACAGGGCTCCGGCAGCAGCGGCGGTTACGGCAAGCAGGGCGACAGGCGACGAGACAGTAGCCAAGGTTCGTTGACGCCCGGTGCGATCTTACCAAGACCAGGAGTGGACACGTCCGGTGCTTCGTTTATGTGCTGGATCTGTGGCGCAGATATGCAAAAATCACTACAGTTTGAAGAACACATGGTAGACCAACACAGTGTGGACAAGCCCTACAGGTGTGAGGACTGTGGGGTCACGTTCAAGCGCAAGGCGCACTTGGATCGTCATCGGCGTATCCACTTGCCCACTCGACCATACCAGTGTGCAGTGTGTGGCAAGGGCTTTACTCGCAATGAACACGTTCGTCGTCACTCGTTTACTCACTCCGGAGAGAAGCCCTACCACTGTCCTACCTGCAACAAGACGTTCTCACGGCGGGAGCATCTTACCAAACACCTGCTGAGCCACACCAAACCACCGGGCCCACACAGTCCACCTCCAAGCGGCCATCCTCACACCCCAGGTGAGTATGATTACATGTGCTCACCTGCGGACTCACCCACCCCCCCTCAGCAGCAACAGCTGGGGCACGTGACGGCCGCGGCCATCACCACTCTCGGCGGGGCGGGCCAGATTCCGTCCAGTCTTCTGCATGCGGCTGTGCCACAGTTGCTGCCGCCCTCCGCCACCCACGGTAGCATCAAGCACCAGCAGCCTCATCACCGTCTGGCTGCACACCATAGTCAAGGTACCATACTCATCACCACACATGATCATCACCACCCATTGTTTTCACACAATGATAATTCAGTAATGTTATTGATGCCTTAACAAGTAACACCATCAAACTCTTGTACAAGTAAAGTTATGAGAGCATACATATGGGTGTAGTATAGATTGAGGCTTAAGTACTGTACTGTAGCAACTAAAACATCATCTTCCACTTTAAATTATATTTCCATGCATATTAGTTCTTCAACTAACCCAACTAACATACTCAGACCACACAGTTGATGGACTTCTTCTCAAGGAATAAAAGAAGGTATGTCTCTGGCTAAGGTTCTCGCTCATTGTTGTAACATCGGTAAACAACGAGGTTCAATTTTAAAAAGTTAGTGTTGTTTTCTTTCATCCGTTATTATCAACAATGAATGAGAACCTTTGCTGCCAAACAGTTTGTGTATAGTGGTGTTAGAGGGTGTGATAGTGGTGTTCATATAATAGACAGTACTGAGTAGTTTTAAAAATAGCAATACAAATTTATCAATATTTCATGAACACTATCACTTACCTCAGTATTTTAATAATCGATAAATCAGGATAATTAAATCTTGCATATTACCTGGTAGTTTTCATTCCAATTTACAGAGAAACTTAACTACTGTGTCTAAATCAATTGTTACTAGGAAACCTCATAACACAGCAAAACTAACATTATCCAAGACTTCTCATAATCCTTCTGACATCATTAATAAAAATGTTCTAGTACGTTGGTATAGAAAAAGTTTTAGATTTAGTTTCAAATGATCTTATTGGACAAGGAAGGTAAGTGAGGTAAATATATTAGTCATGTATTCTAGTCCACTGCTGAAGGATGTTGCTTAGTTTATACAGTATCTTATTGTATGTTACTGAATCTTGATGTATTTTAAGTTGTGAATTAGTGTTGTATATCTCATGTAGGATTGATATCATGTAGTATATTGTGTAGTATGAGGCACTTAGTTTACAGTATATATTGTGTAGTATGAGGCACTTAATTTACAGTATATATTGTGCAGTATGAGGCACTTAATTTACAGTATATATTGTGTAGTATGAGGCACTTAATTTACAGTATATATTGTGTAGTATGAGGCACTTAATTTACAGTATATATTGTGTAGTATGAGGCACTTAATTTACAGTATATATTGTGTAGTATGAGGCACTTAATTTACAGTATATATTGTGTAGTATGAGGCACTTAATTTACAGTATATATTGTGTAGTATGAGGCACTTAATTTACAGTGTAGTTTATAGTTGGTTCTTGTGGACTGTGCTAGTCAGTATCAGATGACTTCTCAACTAACAACTGAATGTGATGTTACAGACAAAAACAATTCAAAGAAATTCTAACCTAATGCCATTACCAACTGGACTTATTGATATACCATGTAAGAAAGAACAGACTTACCTGTGATTATCTCCAGGTGCTTCAAAGATTACAATTAGTTTAACACTCATCATCCGTGTTAATGCCGTCCACAGAACCTGGTTAAATAATAATCATAATTTAGAAAATTTTTTGGTTAATTTTTCTTACGGTATCTCGTCCTCTGAGCATAGATTCACGTGTTAAATGTTTTATATATATTATCGGGTAGCCATTAACAAACTCGTATTTTATGGTTAGTATAAAAAGCACATCCTGAAGAATCTATGTTTGTATGTTACTCTTTTATTGTATGCTGTATCGTGTATGCTCTTTATACGTATGTCATCCTCTCTACGTATTTATTCACTGCAGTTTATTATTTTTTACTATTTCTCTTATCCATCCTTATTTTACCTCATTACATTTCCTTTATTATTTGTATCTTTGCATCATTGGGGATACAGTGTTGAGAAATGCATCTCTTTTTGTATTTAGATGAACTGTTGCATGGTTACAATGTAATCTCTATGTAGTGTGCATGTTATCTTTATTGTATTTCGTTAATGAATTATCTGGTGATGATTTGTTAGTTAATTATTACATTAATGTATATTTTTAACTTAATGAAATCTGAAAAAGTTGATACAGTGTTTGGTTGTTACTTTTTATTCACAAGTTTGCTAAAGTAATTATTAAGATTATAGTAATGGTAATTATTTATATTTGAAGAATTAAATAGCTCTTTAGTTTGAGGCAAGTAATGTGTTTATATCTTCAACGATTAATTAATATCAGATGAGGATATTTAAATGTGTTGTAATTTGAAAGCTCTGAATATTGGACATCTGCCTGTGAACCTCGTCTGCTGAGAGATCCCCCCCCCCCCCATAATGTAGTGCAGTTATATTCTTAACCTCATCATAGACACATCCTAACAAGCGGGAAAATAAACTAAAGTTATGAGTAAATATTTGAATGTTTGATCAGTACATCACCTCCTACCAGCACTCACAGTTGGTTTGGTTTATTAAAATGGCTCTGCAAACACTGGATAAAACTCATTTCTGTATCCAGTAAATCCAGTATTCAAAGTTTTTTTAACTGTGCTGTACTTACATGAAAGCCTTAGTTTGATTTTTGAGAGGAATTGCTGGTTAAAATAGAACATGCTGTAAAAGAACCCCAACCTATCCTAGCCATTATGGTTAAGATCCATCGAGATGGGTCCAGTCTTGGCGGTTAGGGTAGGTAGAGGTCTGTTACTGGTAGTCCATTCAACCAGTTACTGGGATGACTGTTTCTTAACGACAAGATCTGTTTTACTGTTGATGGCACTAATTGTTCCTTTAATTAACATCTTTGAACTTAAAGCTGATGTAAGAACATTGGTAACTGTGTTGTCTTATGGTCTGTTATGAGACAAAACTGCACTTATATATTTTCAGCAACCCTTATATAAAGATGTGTTGTTAGAATAATGCACTGATGTGGTATTTCCAGGTTTGGCCACAACACTGTTGCTGCAGACCACAGATCAGAATGGGCGGCTGGTCACGATCAACCAGGGTACGGGCACTGCAGTGCCCACTTCTGTTGTGACCACTTCGTCCAGTAGCCACCATGCTGGCCAAGGAAGCAGTAGCCATACGGGAGGCGGCAGTTCTGGGGGATCCACCCGTGGTCTTAACCATAACGGTGAGCCCGTTCCACGTCCCTACCAGTGTGGGGTCTGTGGCAAGTCTTTCATCCGTAATGAGCATCTCCGACGCCACGTGCTGACCCACTCTGGTGAGAAACCCCACGCTTGTGGAACGTGCGGGAAGGCCTTCTCGCGTCGTGAGCATCTCACAAAACACATGCGGTCTCATATAAAGGTAACTGCACCGGGCCAGTCCAGCTCCCAGCCCAGCCACGGTTCCATCCAGGTCGGCGGCGTGTCGGGCAGCGTGGTCGCTCCCCAGGTCACGACGGCCGTGGCACAGACTGCCACCGTATCCTTACCGACACCCAGTGTAGTGGCAACTAGCAATGCTCATCAACAACCCCCGCCGCACGGAGTGACCCACACCGTTGCCGGTTCTCACGGCACGCCCGTCGCCCACGCCGCGCACCTGCCCCCGGGAACCCATTATCTGCCGATGTTTGGATTGTTGGCAGAGGTAGTGTGAGGATCTCAGTAGCACTATCTCACAATGGCAGCCTCTCTTAATTTACAGATGTCGGCAGCAGAGGCACCTCACTCCTCGTGACGATTATCGTGATACCCGACCACGTTTGACTCGACCCAAACGCAAAATGGTGCTGGGCCTAGTGACCTATACGAGCCAGATCGCGGCGGGGCTGGGACGAGTGCGGTGCTGAACGATGCAAGCTGTAGATAATGTTGTGCCATGATCTCCCTGTAGCTGTGAGCACTAGATTTTCTCTGTTGTTGCTAGTAAGTTGGTGAGCAAGTTTTGCCCACCCACTAGGTATATGTCAGTCACCCCTGTGTGAACCTTTGTCTGACCCTTGATCACATTCCAATCCCTCTCTAGTTGTCTCTTTGGCTACACTAATTAATTAGGGGGAAATTATCATTGTGAACATCAGAAAATTGTAATTTTTTTAAAAGACAAATTTTGCATTAACAATTTTATGCAGTTGTATGTACTTAGAGTATTTGTAATATAATTGGAAAATTGAGTGTGACTTAATTTGGAAGTTATAGATGCACCTTGCCAAAGGTTGATAGTTGGATTACTAAGGGACAACCATTATCCCCAAAGTGTCAAGGCAGCTCTCAACATGGCGACCACAGACAAGGCACCAACTATTTTGCCGTTCTTTTATTTCCATGCATATTTTTTTTACATGGAATTCACATTTGGAAACAAACTTTGTCTGTGTGCATAGACCATGTGATGTATTGTAGTGTAACTTGTAAAGAAGTACCTTTTAATTGTAAAGTGATATCCCTGTAATTATTTTTAGGAGCTTTTCTTCATAAGCTTATTGTAGATGTGTTGAAGGTAGTGTTTTATACTAGACCGATGCTTTGTGTCAGTTTTTTGGGCCACACAAAGCAGATTTAAGAGATTATTTTCATGTCCAAAGTTATCACTCCCAACCCTATACTGTATTAGTCCAGAGGAGACCTAATGGTGTCAGTTTCATGACATTAATTGGGTTTTTTACATTTTTTGAGTTTTCATAGAATTAGATCTTATAGGCAGGTTGACAAAGACAGTGCGTGCGTCACTCTGCCGGAAATCTTGAAATGGTTACTGTGTCTAAAGGTGCTCAAATAGATGATAACTTTGGATTTGCTTTTAAATTATAGTAAACAGTAAAGGAGATCTGAATTTTAATCCCTCAATAAGAGGTCAAGTTTATGGCAATCACAAGTTGTTTTAACAGTCTGGCATTACAAGATAGTTTTATTTTTCGTGATGTCTGTAGGTGTTTTGAATCGTTGATACTTTAAGCTTTTTGCATATTTATCTTACTGGCTGTTTGCCATTAAATGTGGATTTTGATTCACAAGAACCTTTTTTTTATATAATATATATATATATATATATATATATATATATATATATATATATATATATATATATATATATATATATATATATATATATATATATATATATATATATATATATATATATATATATATATATATATATATATATATATATATATATATATATATATATATATATATATATATATATATATATATATATATATATATATATATATATCTATAGGTTTGGTCTTGCCAGCATTGATCCATGAATTACCCAGTGTGTAGAGTTGCTATTGCCAGCATTCCGTGTTTGGTTCCAAGAAAACTGCATTTTAATGTACTTGGTGGATGGGGCATTCATGAATGATTGCAAAAACTCTTAGGGTTTTTTAGCTCAATTTTTTCTAACAGCACAGGCAGATCAAGTAGAAATTATGATAGCCTAAAACACATGGTATCTTACGACCGGTAGGTATACCTCTGTTATGACCAGTAGGTGAACCCTGACTTACTTATTTTAAAACTGGTAGGTATGCCTCAACGTTTATTTTATGACCAGTGTGTATACTTAGTAGATTTCTTTCTGACGCATAGCTAAGCCCCAACTTTGTTTTGTGATCCTTGGGTGTACTGCAACAATTTATTTTAACCTTGGTACTTTGACCAGTAGCATAATATTTTACATTCACTGGCCAACTACATATTGTGCAGGTATCAGTGACAGAATTACTACTACAGTCTATTTTTTGTGACCTTCAGTGCAAAGTGAGTGGACCCCACTTAAAGCCCAGGTCCCTTATTGATTTATTCTATCGTCCAGATTGAAAATTATCGCCAGAAGAGTTAGTCTACACTCGTTACAAGTTGAGAATTGTCAGTCTTTGTCTTTTGTAGACAAATGTCTGTCAGAGGATGACATTTGTCTGGCTTGTAACAAGTTGACTTCCTTCCATAAATGCCTTCAGATTCTTATGTACTACTGCTCTATGCTAACTCTTATAGTGTCCCATGAAAGAAAATGAATATAGTGTAAGGTCCACTTGTACGATCCGCATTGTATAGAATCCGAGAAGGAAATTATTTTTTCATTCTTGATAATTGATTTTAAGAAAGCAATTATGAAAATTCAAACGTACAGTTAGGTGCTGTGGTGGCTGTGTGCCGCCTTTAATTGCTGATGTCCACAGTATTTAATGTAGTGTTCAGCATCTGTTACCTTTATCATTGATCTAAAGAGCTGTGTGTGTTGGTAGTTGTTCAGGAAACATATGAGGGGAGGCTGCAGCTTATATCCCCCCAAAAATGGCAAATTTCAGTCAATAGCCATTAAGCCTTTTATGCAGTTGAAAAATGCAAACATATTGTGGTATTAAGTAGTTATTTTGTTGTACAGTATTGAATGAATTTCTATGAGGTATTATGCCGTCGAGAGCTTGATTATGTTGACTGAAGTTTATCATCGTCCTGTTGAGCCCCATGTTTGTTCTCGTTAGTGATCACGGTTGCAATCAACTTGAAACTGCATGTTAGTTGCCAGATCAATTTTTATGATTTTTTGCTACCTAGTGTCAAGCATCCTCCTCTCATAGGGTTTTTTGAATGCATAATTTTTACTTAAAATTTGTGTGAAGTACAAATTTTTGACCAAGTCATTAAATGTGTCATTTGCCTGGTCTGGACTGTTCTCTGAAGTTTACTGGGAATACTCAATCTCTGGTAGAACGTTAAAAGAAAAAGATGTGTGGATCCATATTATTTTGTGCTTGTTTCCCCCATGATGGCACATTTGTCCACAGAGATGAACTGCTCATTACCATTCTGATTTATAAGAGTTAAAAGTAAGTGCTGCATTCTCACTCCTTATCCACATTTAATTGGAATTTTTTTTTTTTAAAGTTTGTCCAAGATCAAAATAAAATTTGTATTGTAAGGGCTCCTGAGTGATGAGATCTTGCAGAGTTAACAGTCCATAAGTAAATCCCTCCAGAAGTGTGACAAGGTCAGGGATTTGGGGGCCCCCGGCATTGCTCTTCTTACCGTTGTCGTTATTTGGGAAACTTAGGCAGGGAGGGAGGGACGGGGAGGCAACTTTTGTAGACGTGTTCGGTGTATCCGTACATCTTTATTAGGGTGTGAGAGGTGTGTGTACTTTCCCATAACTGCAAACCATGAAGCGTGTGAAATATTTTTATTCGGATATATATGTATTTAATATAATATATAAAAAAATGTACAGTGCTACAGATTAGGTGTTTTCATATTTTTTTTTTATTATTATTCATGTTTGCGGCTCTTGATCCCTGATTGTGTTACACGTTGACTTAGGCCTTGAGGTATTGACCAACGGTGTAAGGTTTGGGTAGGAAATACTAAAGCAAAGACAACATAAAAAACAGAAATATAATTGTATTGCATTAAAAACTTCAAAATAAAACAGAGGAAGTCATTTTGTTTCATATATATTACCCAATCTGTTATACATACTGTTTAGTTTACCAATATAATGTGAAGGTGTGTCAAGTGTACTGAGCGGCATCTTGAGTCAGTGTGTCAAGTGTACTGAGCGGCATCTTGAGTCAGTGTGTCAAGTGTACTGAGCGGCATCTTGAGTCAGTGTGTCAAGTGTACTGAGCGGCATCTTGAGTCAGTGTGTCAAGTGTACTGAGCGGCATCTTGAGTCAGTGAGTCAAGTGTACTGAGCGGCATCTTGAGTCAGTGTGTCAAGTGTACTGAGCGGCATCTTGAGTCAGTGTGTCAAGTGTACCGAGTGGCTTCTTGAGTCAGTGTACGAGTGTCATGTACTGAGCGACGTCTGGAAATTAAAATCTATTTGTGTGGAAATTTTTTTTAGTACCACAATAGGATTTTTATATAAAATTTTTAGTACACCATATTGGGATTACTTGTGTTAAACATTGTGGAATATTTTATCAATGATTATCCAGTTGTAACATATTGTACCAACATATTTGAAGTCATATACAGTAATTATTTACACAAGAACTGGCGATGTAATGTAAAAATAGCCAATTTGGTTATTTTTTTACAATATTCCATCCACTAATTTGGATGTAACTAATTTTCATTTTATTGAACACTTAATGGGGGAGCATCAACATCTTTTGTCTGGACTTAAATAATAAATCTCATATGGAAGTTTACAGATAATCGCATGAATCTCTTTCTTGGTCAATTTACACTTACAGACCTGACAGGGAGTGTAAGGGAGTGAGTGTATTGGTCTTGCTCGGGGCTATCCTGCACTGTAGAGGGAAAGAGCTTAGAAAAGGGGGGAAAAATTGGATATATATTGTACTTTTAAGTTAGAAAATAATAAAACCAACAAGACAGTGTACCATAACCATCGTTTTACGGTCGTTGGTATTATGAGTCGAGCAGGTGAGTTAGAGCATTGGGTTACTTTAATACATGGTGATATAGGCCTCTCTTGATACCATAACCTAACTACTTATAGGTAGTTAATTGAGGTTTTATTTACTGTAATTAGATGTTGTACCAATCACAGAGAACAACTTGAACAAACACCCCAAGATCAGCTTTATTTCCATATTTTCTTGTCAAATTCTCACTTTTTACCTGAATTTTAATGAGAACTTTGGATCACCTGAAGATTAGACACCCTAGTTTATTTCACCTGATGATTAAACACCCTAATGCTACCTGGAGAGGAGGAAAGGGTTATGTTAATATGAGAGAGAAATTGGTGTGTAATCTTCAGGTGACCACTAAATCAAGGGTTGTATTAAATAACTATTGAGATGATGGTAATAAATGAAAGGAAAAAGTTGAGATATTTTCTATGATTCTTCAAAGTGCTGTACAGGTAAGTTGCATTCCTCCTCCTCCTCACTTGAGGCGTCCCAGCTCTTAACACTTTCAAGAATCTGTCCTTTGACAGTGTGTCGTGTATCTGTGTATCCATCGGGGTGTTAAATTCTTTGTCAAACTTGAAAGGGCAGCCTCAAGGGAATTTTTTATTTTATTTCAAGAAACACTTTAATTTACATGGGGGTGGATGACAATCTTGAAAGACACACTAGCTACCATCATTAACACAACACACCACCAGCAGTACAAGATAGTCTATGCTTTATGTACTGAAGCATAAACACTTATCTTTGTCAACACACAGACTTCAACGTGTGTGTATGTGTATGTGCACTTTATTGAATACAGTAGTTTGCATTTGGTTTGGTGTATATATAATGCAGATACAGGTATACAGTTCAGCATGTATATAAACAATACAGGTATACAGTACAGCATGTATACAGACAATACAGGTATACAGTTCAGCATGTATACAGACAATACAGGTGTACAGTACAGCATGTATACAGACAATACAGGTATACAGTTCAGCATGTATACAGACAATACAGGTATACAGTACAGCATGTATACAGACAATACAGGTATACAGTACAGCATGTATACAGACAATACAGGTGTACAGTACAGCATGTATACAGACAATACAGGTATACAGTACAGCATGTATACAGACAATACAGGTATACAATGCAGCATGTATACAGACAATACAGGTGTACAGTCAGCATGTATACAGACAATACAGGTGTACAGTGCAGCATGTATACAGGTATACAGTACTAACATGTATACAGACAATACAGGTACACAGTACAGCGTATACAGACAATACAGGTATACATAGCAGTACAGCATGTATACAGACAATACAGGTATACAGTACAGCATGTATACAGACAATACAGGTATACAGTTCAGCATGTATACAGACAATACAGGTATACAGTACAGCATGTATACAGACAATGCAGGTGTACAGTTCAGCATGTATACAGACAATACAGGTATACAGTTCAGCATGTATACGGACAATACAGGTATACAGTACAGCATGTATACACTGGACAGGTAAATAAGAATTAACTATAAGTCTCATTTTACAGCATTTATGATGAAGGTGCGGTGTCGAGGAAGTTGCAACACGAGCTGGCCGGAAACAAGGTAAGTCCATCAACCAATCACAACATACATTCATTCACCTGACCTCAAAAACTTCCTCACTTCACCTCGTCTTTTTACACAAATAAATAAGAAACCATAACGAAAACGTAACTATGGTGTATTAATGTCTTGTGTTACTTTACCAATCAAAGAGTAAGGTCATATGTCAACAAAACACAACCATTTGAAAACGTGTACCTTTAGTGTTTGGGGAGTGTTTTCTACATGAATATATATATATTTTCTTCACAGCCTAGGGAGGTGAGAGGTGAGGGAGGGAGAAGGTGAGAGGTGAGGGAGGTAGCAGTGGGAGGCAGTACAGTATCTGGGGGTGGGAAGGAGGGAGAGTGATTGGTTAGAGGAGTGTGGGAGACATTATGTGGGAGGAAGGAGGGAGATTGATTGGAGGAGTGTTTGGAGACAGTATGGAGGGGAGGGTGTGAGTGTTTGGAGGCAGTATATGTGTGGGAGGGAGGCACTGGGAGATATCATGTATAGGAGACGGAGGAGGGTGGCTATTTGGGGTGAAGAAGGGAGGGGGGACTGGGAGATAGTGTGTGGGTGGAGGGAGGGAGGGTGAGGTAGAGAGGAAGGGAGTGCAGGGGTTCAGTGAGGGAGGGAGGAAGAGAGAGAGACAGAAATGAAGGTGCAAAAGAAAGAGAGACAGAATACAGAGAGTGAGAATTAAAGAGATGAGAGAGGGAGCAAGAGAGAGAGAGAGAGATATAGAGAATTAGAATGAGCGAGAGAGAAAGAAAGGAGGGAAGCAGGGAATAGTGGAAGGCAGCTCAGAGCGAAGGGGAGAGGGCGGGAAGGAGGGAGACGAAGGCGAGGGGAGAGGGAAAGACAGAGGGTTAGGAGAGGGGAGAGAGATAAGTTTGTGAGGAGGAAGGGGAGGGGCTGTAAAGATGAGAGGGTTGCCAAGGGTAGGTAGGAGGTGAGGGGTATTAGCGTGAAGGAAGAGGGCCGGAGAGGGTGAGGGTTGGTGCTGAGGGGAAGGGTGAGGGCTGGTGATAAAGAGTAAGGGCTGCTGGTGAAGATGAGGAGGAAGTGAGAGGGCTAGTGGTGAGGGCTGGGGGCTGAAAGTGAGGGTTGATTTTCAAGGTAAGGGCTGGTAATGAGGGATGGCAGTGAGGGGAAGGGTTGGTGATGAGTGAGGGCTGCTGGGTGAGGGTGAGGGCTGATGATGAGGGGAAGGGTGAGATCTACCGAAGAGATGTATTATTAATGAATGATTTCTGTCAGGTAGTGATGGTGGTAGTTAATGGTTGTTGGCGATGGTAGTTGTGGTAGTTAATTATGGTGGTTGTTGAAAGTGATAAGTGGAAGTTAATGGTAGTAATTGTGGTTGTTGACAGTAGGTAGGTGTAGTGATTATAGTTAATGGTAGTAGTCAATAGTTGTTGATTGTGGTAGTTTTAGTGATTATAATTAAGTATCCTAATGTACTTCACGGCTCTACGGTATCCTCAACAAAACACATCACTTGGTACATGACTCTAAGCTGTTACGTCTAAAGTCTCAAGCTTGCGTTTTCCTGCCACACACACACACACACACACACACACTACACACACACACTACACTACACTACACTACACACACACTACACTACACACTACACACACACTAGTACCCCTTCCATCACCCTAACTTTCTTCCTCTTTCTCTCTTGTCCATTTTAGGTCAATTCCATCAAAACAGGACTCTGATTTCACTACCATGACCCTTAACCTTTCAACCCCGACTATGAGGATAACTTTTTCATATGATGGTAAACTTTTATCATTGAAAGAAGGTTAAAGTCATCGTGGGTAAAGGTTGATTCTTGTGTCCTCGCTGATGTCGGTATTTAACATTAAAATTAGGATTCTCACCTGAAGATTCATTCCTGAGTTTATTTCACCTGAAGATAAATCACCTTAATGCTAACATAACCAAACCGAATCTAACCTAACATAACCAAACCAAATCTAACCTCACATAACCAAACCTATTCTTACCGTTTTCCATCTCTACAATATATGTCTAATCAGGTGAGAAATACAAAAAAAAAATCGTATTGTAAATTGATAAGTTATGGTCAGTTTCACAGCAATAAGTAACTCCCAACCTTACCTGGAAATCATACATCAAAGGTAACCAAACAAGTTCCAATGACAAATTAACTTACCTTCTTCTGATAGTAATTTAAAGCCTTGGCAGTTTATAAATACTGTACGGTAGTTTATTTTTAAAGAACAAGGGGTAATTTCTGCTTATTGATTAGGTTATGAAGAGTACATATTGTACTAATGACTGTTCAATGCAGGTAATTCGTTCCTTTAACAATCATGTACTGTCCCTGTCTTTGACCTCTAATGAAGGGCATCAGATATAATTTCAATTGTATTTTTTTTATCATTTTCACCTCTTTTCTGTTAACTAGCCAATCAGCCAGCCTTTGTGTTGTCTATTGCGACCGTGATGAAATTCGAGAAAAAAATAATCAACATTTATGCAATTTTATTCATAAATATCAATCACATCTTTTATCACATTATTTACACAAACTTAACATATCTTGGTGACATCCTGTGAAATGCTTGACCACTACTTATAAGATGCTGCTGTCAATCAGTTGGTCATTCCTACGGTAGTGGTTGGATGACATCTCTAAGTTAACATTTTTCTCCTCATTCTGTATTGTATATAAAAAAATAACCATGACTATATTTCCTTTATAAACACAACTGGCCAATTTACCACTCTAATCACCATACAACCTATTTCAACTCACCAATTTGTAAATACATTTGACCCCTATTTAGCTTAACACAATGGTTCCTTAATCAACGGACTTCTTGGGGAAGGCCATGCCGTAGAAGAAGTGAAGACATCCGGCAAATCCCACCGCACACATCACCAGGGTCGACCCAAAGAGCACCTTGTCAATCGGGCCGCCTTTTAAATGGATGGGTACGTTGTTTTGATGCTGCCGAGAGAGAGACAAAAAACTCGTTATTTACCGTGGAAATAATCTTGAACGAGAAGGATAGTCTGTAGATTAGGCCGATCAACTTATTTCACTTGATTAAACACACTAACCTAACAAAAACTAACCGAACCAAATTTACCCCCCCCCCCCCCCTAGGGTGTTTAATCATCAGGTGAGGTACCATAAACTTGAGGGTGGAGGAGGGCCCATCTTCAGGTGACCCATAAATGGAGTGGGGGAAGGGTCCAAGGTTCCTCAGTTCAATTCATTAAACAAACGGGATAAACTCGACCAACTCTAAACGTTGCAAAAATAAATGTGTTTACAGACTAAGTGCATTCAGATTAACTATTGTCCAATTATCAAATAAAAGCAAATTAGTCCAGAACAGGATATGTACAGGTCTAAATATCAGTGTAATTGGTCAGTTGGATCATCGGACAATACCTTTGACGGCCTGAATCAGAATTATTTACTCTCACACAACCATCACCATTTTACTGTCAATCTTCTCTCAATATTTACAAAGCCTCCAAAGGATCTTCAGATAATGTAAGAAAAATTATAAGATTAATCAAATATTACATCCAAATTACTTTAATACCTGAGAGGTGTTAGGTTGGGTTGGGTTAGATTAGGTTAATATCAGGTGTAATAAGCTGGAAGGAGGGAGCTAATCCTTACATAATCCATTCAAATAGCAACACAGTCTTAATCACACACACACACACCTCTAACAAAATGTGTCACCTTAACCTAATCACCCACTGCCAGTTATAGGAGATGGGAAATGTCTTCACCACCCACACCCTTATCCACCTAACTCTCCCACCCACACACTTATCCACCTAACTCTCACACCCACACACTTACCCACCCACAGTCCTACCACTTAACACTCAAAACTGTCTTCAGTCTTCACCACATAACACTTCAACACTCCCCCACACCAAACACTTCACTAACACCTCACCCACACCTAACACCTCACCCACACCTAACACTTCACCCACACCAAACACTTCACCCACACCTAACACCTCACTCACACCAAACACTTCACCCACACCTAACACTTCACCCACACCTAACACTTCACCCACACCAAACACTTCACCCACACCTAACACTTAACCCACACCTAACACTTCACCCACACCTAACACTTACTCTCCCCTACAATGTCCTCCCTACACGTCATTATTATGGATTATCTTACTTAATCTCTTTCCATCCATTCTCTGGACGTGAACAAACCATTGGAGTGTCCCCTCAGTCACCTATCAACCTTACCCCTTTCAACCCCACGCCTAATCTCGTCATCCCTCACTCTACCTGTTCTCTGCCCTTCAATCAAAGTCCGTTTCTACAGCTTGCATTTTCTCTGCTTGAATTTCTCACTTGTGTATTACTTCCAGACTACACTTACAAGAGAGAGAGGGAGAGGTGGCACTTTCTCTCCTGCAAGTCACTTTCCTTATGCCCACGGACACTCCCTGGCTTAGTTTGGCACCTACCCATTGCAACTTAAATCCCATACACTAACACACACACACATATATAGTATACTCACTCTCTTTCTTTCTTTCTCACTCACACACACACACACACACACACACACACACTCACTCACTCACACATGGGAGAATCTATATAACAATAAGTGGGTCAAACTACAATACAACAGGTGGGTCAGAACTACAGTACAATAGCTGGTACACTACAATACAACAAATGGGTCAGAACACAATACAATAGCTCGGTCAGACTTCTAACCTCTCACTTGAGATAGAAACATAGGTAGACAAATTAGAGATAGACAGATAGGTAAAAAGCTAGGTAGACAGATAGATAGATAGATAGATTGGTGGATAGATAGGAAATCTTATCAATGTACTGTACAACTAAATGAACCAATAATAGTATTATATTTTTTATTATTATTATTTATTATATTTATTCTCATTCTTATTATTAGCATTTCAGTAAAGTATCTCTCTTTTCCAACACTTTCCATCATTCACATGCCAATTTTTCCATTCCATTTCATTCCTTTGCTAATACCTACACATTCCTTCTCTATATACACACTCTGTACCTCATTATTCCTCACAAACTTCTACAGTCACTGAAGACCCCCTGGAAATTTACCCCAAGTTCAATTAAC
This sequence comes from Homarus americanus, assembly GCF_018991925.1. Taxonomy (NCBI): domain Eukaryota; kingdom Metazoa; phylum Arthropoda; class Malacostraca; order Decapoda; family Nephropidae; genus Homarus; species Homarus americanus. The sequence continues at coordinate 2,185,536 of NW_024747582.1, read as the reverse complement.
CGTAAAAAACATCCCAGTGGAAATTTTGTCCATCAATAACTCCTATGTTTTTCCTATTGTGATTTAACCCTTAACTAGTGGGTAAAGATTACATACTCTGTCCCCAGGTTCACAAAAATGGAACGCAAGGAACAGGAAAAGTCCACTGGTGATGGCCTTTGTCCCTATAGCTAGCTGGAGTTTCGATATTAAGTGAAGAGCGCCGATCACGTCAACCCCCCAAACCATCAATTCTCTCCCAGTGGGCCTATGCATTATCCCCACACCCTCATTTCCATACCCTAACAGATATTTACTTCCATCATATGTACATTTAACCTTCCATGAACACCTTGCAACTTGAACTCTTTTTTTTTTTAAGTCTGGGTTATCGACCACTGCCTTCAAGTGTTTATACGCACAGCGATCCATAGAATTGTTTATACTCTAGGCCATAAAAATATTAGGTAGGATTACATTTTCTCACACACATACAAAACATGTTAAAAGATTTATCAAAATATTAATAGATTGCATTCATTTAAGTTCCTCTAGGCACTAATGTATTGACTCTGGCTAAGTTCTTTCCATGTTAACTCTGTCTCTTCACTATTTTGTACAAGATCTCAATCTGCTACCTGTACCATATTTCGGAGGAACCCGCAGTACATACAATATGCACGTACACACAGACACACGTGCACACATGAACCAACACACACACACACCTTGCTTCACTCCTCCCCTCAACTTCTTAATCCTCTACTGTCAAATTAAAATGCTTTTGATAAATTCTTTTCACCAAATTTCAAAGTGTTCCACAAAATGGTGAACTTGAAAGGAGTTATCAATTGACCTTAGATAACACGGACATCACTTCTCAGCAACAGACAGACTCCTAAAGGAAATGATAAAAGACAGACAGACAGATATAGACAGGTGTGTTAAAGAATAAAAAGACAGTCACTCCCACTCAAAAATTGTGTTCCATTGATTGTGACTAAATTTTAATATATCCTATACGCTGTTCTGGATAATATGTGATTCTTATAGTCTGTCACAACCAGTAATTTTAAGACATCCGTACTTCAACCAATGCCACAGTACAGTATACATCCATCACCACACATCCGCCATCCGTGAAACTTCTACAGCCACGCTCATGATACCATACCGAAGCCGAAGCCACGTGTGTTTTCCCAAGCATCAAAACACACACACACACACACACACCACAAAAATCCAATTAAACTGAAAGTAAAGTCCTATACATTAATCACTGAGCCTATAGCCAATAACAGCAAAGGTACCCATGACCAGCGTACAAATTATAATACGAACTCAAAAAATCATGTTTACCTAAAGATTTCTGTATCATATCTTAAGCATCATTTCTTTGTAGATTTAGTTCTCTTAAAAATAGGTAAATCATTTCATATTTGATGTATAAATATTTCTCTAATCAAATTACATATACATTAGATTTTCTCTAATTCTCACACACCTTACCAGTGACCGTCGGGTAAACGTGAGAGGTATACTTTGTCTTATGGGTGCTGTAGAATCGATCCTTGGACCATTAACACACAATAATCACATATACTGTAGTAATTATTAAGCAATGATTCATATACTGTACCTGTAGAGATACATGTGGTAAAACCTCTATTTAAAGAACTGTATGGAGAAGAAAGTCCATTATATCGAGGGTCAATTTGATGTGTAACTTCCATCTAACAAACTATATAGAGATGAAAGTCCATTATATCAAGGGTCTGTTATATAGAAGTTTCACTATAACCTGTACATTTAACAAACACACTGGTTACTACAGGCACTTTAAAAGAGGGACAAGGGAACAAATTCTCTAGATTCAAACTGAAATAAAACAATTCATGACTAAACCATCTGTTACCTACACTCTTCTGTATGGGCAGATATCAAAATGGGCCCCAGTGTTAGTAGACCCCAAATTTTCACATCATGATTGGGGCCATACCCTACTTGGCTGTAATTCTAATGGCCATGTTATATTAGAGCCATGTTATATTAGAGCCATGTTATATTAGGGCCATGTTATATTAGGGCCATGTTATATTAGGGCCAGGTTATATTGGGGCCAGGTTCTAACAAATCATAATCCTGATGGTCAACCTCCCCCCCCCCCACACACGCCGCCTAAATACCTGAAAATGCCGCATCTTCTCCAGCAAGAACTCAGGAATACCTCCCCGACCACGAGGCTGCTCCTTCGCAAACACAGTGCCGGGGGTGTAGACAATCTCCGCACCCTCAGGTTGAACACCCAGCTTCTGAAACACAAAAACAAAAGCACAGTTACCAAATGTATAAACTTTTCTTACAGGATTATCGAAGAGCATTTTATATTGCAGAAGCTCGTGATGAACTTGGGAAACAATAGAGATCTAATATTAAGAATCGCTGCTGTGTGTTGATGTACAAACAGTAGAGACGAACAGCTCCTGTGAACAAAAGCAAACAAACATGGAGCTTTAAAAAAATAAAAATATTAGACATTTTATCAGAATAACTTATTAATTAACGAACCTTAATAGTTTTACTTTTATTAAATATCGTACTAACGTTTCCACAAAAATTACCCAAATATTTATCCAAGTTTAAGTAGATTGATATGTTCAGTATTAATACATTTTAAAATAAACTCATCAAATACTGAGACAGGGCAGGTATATGAAGAATGGTTACTAGTAAGTTTATTTAACGAAGGAGAGCCCATGAGATGTTAAAAGTTTATTATGTGTATTTAATAACATATATGTCGATTAACCAAACCATTTAATACATCCATAATTACCTCCATAAATACTGTGAGCTGTTCAGTGATGGACGTTACTTAGGATTGAAGGAGGGGCAGCCTCCCTAATCCTTCCTTCCCCAGAAATCTACTCAATACAGCAAATAAATGATACATATTGGTATTGTTCAGACATAAACAATATATATTTCCATTTTTCAAGCATAAGAGTATCAAAATATATCTACAGTCGCCAATATCACTACACCTCCTTGGCGTAAGGTGTGATAGTACCCACCCCACCCGCCCTCTCTTGCTGAAATATGAAATCTTGTCTAAATAATAAGTTTTTCGTGTTATTAATTTATGTATCCGAGTAATATATTGTTTATATGACTCACAGTGGGTGTCTGTAGCGGGGGGGCAGCTGTGATGCGGCCAGTAACGGTGTTTTTCTGGTAGAACATTGTTACTTGGTCACTGCCGTCGGCCTCTTCAGTGTTGTGGTCGATCAGCTGAGCCAACACGGCCTTCCTGTACACCTTCCTAACATACTTTTGTATCTTATTTTTACTGCTAATGAACTGATACCTAAATAAATTGAAGGATATATATTCCTGAATTATGCAAAAAATAATTACATTGAAATAATCTTCAGTATTGCAAGGATGCAACATACACATATTTCACAAATAATTATTTTAATATATTAACTGATATGTAATTATTAGTTTAAACTATCGTATGTATTTGTATAGATCGTATTTTAATCATTCAAATTATTATTCAAATTGAGTTTTTTTAATTACAATTCATCAAAATGTACTCATTGGAAAACATAGACATACATACATGCATGTACATAAAGTAACCACTAAGACAAGTATTTACATACATACACACACTAACATCCCACCCACCCAAAAAAAAATCATAAATAAAATAAAATAATAATAATAATTGGTCGAGAAGAAAATTGGAAATTCATTCAGGGTTGGGCATGGATTATGTGACATATGATGCCATAGGAAAAAATTACTCATCGAAAAATATAAATCCCCCCCCCACCTCACCCTTCACCATGTCCACATTGCCAAGGTTTGTATGGGTCCATATTGTCTTCATTTTAGTAGACTACGTGGAATAATATAATGTCTTGTTATATTTTATAAACTAAAATTAATATGTATCTGGAGGTACCTAGCAATGTTTTGGGTATTCGGTGAACTTTTGATTTTTCAGCCAAAAACGCGGGAAAGGTTCAGTGCATGAGAAGCGTTAAAGAGAGGTGGGTGTGCTTCTTTTGTTCTTCATTTCTATTGTTACATTGATGTTTTTTCTTGCTTATAAGCCTTCTTTATGGTAAGGAGAAGTAAGCAAGCCATAACACTGAAGAAGCGGTTTGTAAAGCATGGAGGAGGCGAACACTAGCCAGCATCATTCAAATCCACGACCACCATGCATAACTCCATATTCATTTACTGTAGCTTGACTAAAATATTATTAACCACATCTTTTCCAGTACCTTGATGACGTATTCCTAGAAGCTATGGGGGCAATAACCAATAACTATTTCCTGCGGGCTGTATCTCAAGTTATCGACAACCAAAAAATGGCTCCAAAAGTTATGAAAGAATTATTCGTTGCATTTGTATTCCCTTGACACCAGGAAACTTTGACAAAATTTAATAATATCCCACATAAAATAGACTCGGATAATTATGTATTTTATCTGCTACCATAACTGTTATAGGGTACAAATATGATTCGTCGGTGTTCAATCGTTATTCAATCTTGTTTTTATATTAAAATTTAATAAAAAAATAACCATTGAATTTGAATATATATGTTTTTTGCGGGAACATTGTTGTTTAACCGCAATATGTGAAAACTTAAGGGAAATCTGGCAGTAAAAATTCGATCTCAAGCGACTTCTACCAAACCTAAGGCTTAAGTAATGTGGCTGTTGATTAGCTAGTTGTAGCCTCCTAGAGAATCATTGACCAATAGGAATTAAGATCACATGGTAGTTGGAGTGTTGACAGTTTTAGTTCGTGCCACCGTGACAGCTGTCATTGATCGTGCCGAGTTTTGACTTTTATTACGCTACATCCGTGAGTGTCAATTATAATTAAGAGGTGTTAGACAATTAGTGATAAAGATACCGGTAGTGATCTTCAGGTATCAGACCAGACAATTCGAGTGATAACACCAAAAAGTGACAATGAAAATAGTGATTCCGACTTGCAATTTGAGGGAGGGACACAGTGTTTATGCCACCATTGTGATTTAGGAATATACTTAAGCCTATTGCACTCCTCCACAAAATATGTAAATAAATTGTTGGCCGATGACATTGCCAATAAAATAGTAAGAGAAACAAAATGCTGAACGTTCAAGGGTGTATTACGGGAGTACACGAAGAACGTTGGTCATTCCTTGATCATTCTCTTGGATAAAATGCCGCTTAAAGAAGAGGAAATTCAACTAATTATAGAATACCAACATATTTACACGCATATTGGTAAGTACTATAATGTGAAAGTAAATTTATGTAGCAGCTAAATACAGTCGACAGCGTCAAGTTAGGTCAGGTTAGGTCAGGTCAGGTCAGGTTAGGTAGCTACTATTGTCGATTTGCAAGGTAATAAATGTTGCTTTAGTATAATTATTTTGTTCGTTCATGTATTGTAATATTTATTCGTGCAAGAAACATCACAGAAGGTAAAGTAGGAATTGTACTGTTTTTGTTTATTATCAGAATTTACGTAATTTATACTACACTTCTGAAACAAGGATAGTATTATAATTTTGTTATTTCTTTGAAGTTTTATCACGAATGAAGTGGTTATATTAGAATTAGAGAAGTACTTTAAATTAGTTTATTAAAGAATATTACGGTATTTTCGCTGGAGGGTCATTGTTTATTACTTATAAAATTACATTAATGCATCAATTTTATCATTTTCAATCATTTAAACAAAATATATTGACTTTTTTCTGTTAATATCATATGTTCGTTAATTCTAGTTTTAAGGAGTATTTTCTGTAATATATAAATGAAACGATTCAAACACTACACCTTAAAATACACACTAACATTACACCTCTACTACTACTACTACTACTACTATTACTACTACTAGTACTGCTACTGCTACTACTACTACTACTACTACTACTACTACTACTACTACTACTACACCCACCCACACCCTCAGTCGCTCCAATAATCACACTACTGTATCTTAAAATTTTGTAACCCATATTTAATTGGATTTTCTGACATTCTGTTACAAAAACGAAGCGAAAAATCCGACTACCCTCCTTCCGCCCCATGACACAATTCCCGCCTTTTTTTCCCGCCCGCTGGAGATGAAAATATAAACAAATTATATACATATCGAGAATTAATAAGTTTTGAGTGATATATTTTACTTTATGGTAACTATGGGATGTATCTTTCATAATATTAGGGTGTGTATATTTTTTAAGTGCCATAGAGGTATATATTTCACTTTAATAGTGTCTCATTTCCTTAGGAGGTATATATCTCACACTTGGGGTATATATTTCACGTCGATGGAGTGTGTATATCTCCTGAAGTATAATAGGAGTTTAAATTTAACAATAACGGTATATATTTCACACTGTAGGGTATATATTTGATATTAAATGGTTGTCTATCGTAAGTATTACAGGGGTATATATCTCACGAAAGGGGTACATATTTGATGAAGTGGGTATATATTTCACGATATGGGTACATCTTTGACGATGAGGGTATATATTACACGCTAGAGGTACATATTTGACGATGAGGGTATATATTACACGCTTGGGTACATATTTGACGATATGGGTATATATTTCACGCTAGGGGTACATATTTGACGATGTGGGTATATATTTCACGCTAGAGGTACATATTTGACGATGAGGGTACATATTACACGCTTGGGTACATATTTGACGATGTGGGTATATATTTCACGCTAATGCAAACGAGAAACTATCATAAAAATTGATCTTAGTGAATAAGTAAAGAGATAAATAGATGATAAATGAATAAATAGGTAAATAAATAAATATTAAGGACGGATATATGAAAGAGTATTAATATAGATGATGGAAAATATTAATAGTCGAGTTTTCAGTTCAGTTTATCCTTTGGTATCAGTTGACTGATCTCTGTAAACGTTATATATCCTCTTCTCTGTCTCTCCCCTCCCAATCACTCCACTCTCTCCCCCTTCTCTTCCTCCTCTTTCCTCTCTTCTTTTCCTCTCCCTCTCTCCATCGATTTATGTTGTCACAAGAAAGAAAACAAATGATTGTCATAAAGAAATGTGATCCCGATGAAATGGTAAATAGTAAATATATTTGTTCCGTCCATTAGGCAAGATGGCCGGTGTTTGAGAAGTGCTACGAACACGGCTGCTAAAGGCAAGACGGCTAGTGTTGGAGAAGTACTACGAACATGACCTCAAAACCATAAGGTAATTCTTTATAAATATAACGTATTTATTTATTTTTTATTTGTGGGAGATTAAACCCGAGAGTAAACCTAACAGTAAAGGTTAGTTAAGTTAAATTGGTTTATTTAATCTGAAAATCATTAACTCGGTGATCCTGTTCGCGGTACTTTACTAACATTGACCGTCATGCTTGTCCTAGTTAAGGCATCGTTATTATGTTAATCTTTCTATAGATATTCATACATACATCGGTAAACAGATAGAGATTGATAGATAGTTGTAAGGTTATTCAAGTTGAGATTGAAGCAACGATGCAAGATATATCCAAGATGGTGTTGAAATTGTACTCAGACTCTATCCCTAGTTAGGTGGAATGGGTGGTGAGGGAGGGGTAGGCGGTGAAGTGGAGGGAGATGGAAGGTGGAGGAGGGGGGTATGGGGAATGGGGGAAGGTGGAGGAGGGGGGGGGTATGTGGGAATGGAGGGAAGGTGGGAGGGAGGGATAACGAATGTGGGAAGTGGAACAGGGAGGGAAGTGAATAGGGGGGAGGGAAGATGAGGAGGGACAGAGAATGTGGGAAGAGGGGAGGAGGAGGGCATGAAAGAGAAGAGGGTGGGGGAGAGGAGACAAAAATGGTGGGAATTGGGGGAGGGGAGGGAGAGTAATGGAAGGGAAGGGAGGGGAAATGAGGGGAGGGTGGGAAAGGGAGAGAGAAAGAGGGTGGGAGAGTGAGGGTGAAGAGAGGGGAGGTTGTAGATTACAGTGACTATAGTACAGTGACTTAAAGCACCGTACAGTGACCTACAGTACATTACAGTGACTACAGTACACTGATTTGCGTAACATTACAGTGATTACGGCACCGTATACTGACTTCAATACAGGGACTTACAGTACACTAAAGTGACTTAATCAAAGTACAGTGATTTGCAGTACATAACAGTGACCACCAGTACAGAGACTACAGTACAATACAGTGAAAATGCTTACAGTCCAGTAGAGTGACTTACAAGACAGTACAGTAATGACTTACATTTCAGTAGTGTCTACAGTACAGTGATTACAGTGAATTAGATTGAAGTGTAATGCAGTCATTTACAGTACAGTCCGGTACAGTGACTAAAATACAGAACAGTGACTACAGTGCCAACAGTGACTTATGGAATGTGGCGCTCTAGTCAATGTGGAGAGAGAGAGAGAGAGAGAGAGAGAGAGAGAGAGAGAGAGAGAGAGAGAGAGAGAGAGAGAGAGAGAGAGAGAGAGAGAGAGATGACTTATTACGATAACTTATCAACTAACTGCACAAGAGTAGAACAACTCTCCTCTCAGTGTGATAACATTAAACAACTCTTAAGACAAGTACAACAACACAACTTAATGCATTAACTCACCAATTATGGTAACTGAAGTGTGACAAGAGTACGATATCTTCCAACTAAGTACGATAACTTAACAATTAATTACAGCATTGTAGTAGGACAAGAGTACGATAACTTCCAACTAAGTACGATAGCTTACCAATTAATTAACAGCATTGTAGTAGGACAAGAGTACGATAACTTCCAACTAGGTACGATAACTTACCAATTAATTAACAGCATTAGAGTGTGACAAGTGTACGATAACTTACCAATTAATTAACAGCATTAGAGTGTGACAAGTGTACGATAACTTCCAACTAGGTACGATAACTTACCAATTAATTAACAGCATTAGAGTAGGACAAGAGTACGATAACTTCCAACTAGGTACGATAACTTTGCGCTGCGACGTACGATACTCTTGTGCTGATATAAGATGATCAACAACGCCTTCTCCCCCGTTCTCTTTATTCTCTCTCTCTCTCCCTCTCTCCCTCTCTCCCTCATTCACCCTTCTCTTCCCTAACTGTATTCCCTCTATCTACAATTCTATTTTCACCACTAAAGCTACTGGTGATGTCGTTACTGCTTCTGTTCCTGCTTCCCTTAATGATCATGATGATAATGACGATGATAGTAGTCGTAATAATGACAATAATAATAATAATAGTAATAACAATAATAGTGGTAGTGTTAATAATAATAATAATAATAATAATAGTGATAATAATAATAATAATAATAGTGATAATAATAATAATGATAATAATAATAATAATAATAATAATAATAGTGATAATAATAATAATAATGATAATAATAATAATAATAGTAATAATTAAACTAATAATAATAATGATGATAATAATAATAATGATGATAATAATAATAATAATTAAACTAATAATAATAGTAATTAGTGCTTCATGTGACACAAGAACCCAAGATATATATTTACACATATAGACAAAAGTTGCATAAGGCTTTACCTCTGACATTCATCGCTTTATTCCATCACAGAAGAGAAAAAGGAGAATATGGGAGGAGGGGAGGCAAAAAAGGGGAGAGGGAGAGGGTCCGAGAAGAAGGGGAGAGGGTGAGGGAAGAGGAAAGTGAATTGGGGAAGAGGGGAAATCCAGAATGCCACGGTCACCTTGAGTCGCCGAGCTGCACGTTGAAATGTAAGTGTGGAAGGTTGCGACATTCAGCCATAGGAAACTAGATTATCTTAGTTACCCATTCGATCTCTTCCTAACCATAGAAAATGAGGATCAATTTACCCTGAGACTATGAGGGAATATTTTACCTTTATAAGATAGGAAGAAAAACAATGACAGAGGGAGAGAGAGAGAGATAAAGAGAGAGAGGGAGAGGGAGGTGAGAAAATAGAGGGCGGACATTATATGAACAATAAAGATGCACAGGGAAGGGGAAAGGGGACGGAGAAAGCAACGATTACTTTCCCCTCCCTCGTCAGGAGGTACGAGAAGGGGAGGTAAGGGATGGCCTCAAGGGGGAGTGAAAGAGGGGAGAGAGAGAGAGACAAAGACGGGAAGTAGCGGGGGCGCAAGGGGAGACACACAAAGACACTAAGGGGAGGTAGAGTGGGGAGGGCAAAATAAGGCAGAGGGAAACGATAAGAAGGGGAGATAAAGTAGGAGGGGAGATACAGCGGTAGGGGAGGTACAGGGGAAGGGGAGATACAGAGGTAGGGGGTGGAGAGATTATTTCCCTCACCTTATCCCTCCCTCCCCCCTCCCCTCTATTCTTACTCCTCCCCTTTTGTCCCTCTCCCTCCCCCCCTCCCCTCTATCCCTCACTCCTCCCCTTTTGTCTCCCTCCCTCTTCTCCCCCCTCCCCTCACCTATTAATGGGGAGAGGGGAGAATATGTAGAGAGAAACAAATAATTATGGAGAGATAGCAATTACCTATTATACTTGAGTACGATGATTTAAGTCCTTGAGTACGATGACTGAGCTCCTCCGGTGTCTTGGCGTAAACCATTGAGTACAAGTGATAAATCTAGAGTACTATAGTTAGCTCCCTTTGTCATGATGAGTTAACCCCTTGAGTACGAACCCATCGAGTATAACTGATTTTTCTAGAGTACTATGAGTTGACCCCCTAAGGTATGATAAGTTAACCCCTCGAGTACGAAGATAACCTAATGAGTACAGCTGATTAATCTAGAGTACTATGAGTTGACCCTTTGAAGACGATAACTTATCTTCTTGAATACGATAACTTTGCGTTTCCACTACGGAGTTTAACCCCTTTAATATGAACTACTAATATCTAAACCCCGATGTAAGGTGAAGGAGTCCCGGACGATACTTCCACTGAATTACCATACGACGCTTGACGCCCTCGGTGTAAACAAGGCATTATGGAGACAACTTTTTTACACATTGTTTATATCTAATGGTTTTGTTTACTTGTTTACTAATTATTGCTCAGTTAACCTTAAAATAATCCCAGGTATATAGAACATTCGTACAAGTAAACCATATATTTTCACAGCGTTTGGTACTGACGGGAGGAATTAGACGGTAATTGGTAGTGATAGAAATAATAACGCATTTGTTATCTTACCTTTAGTTGGGAGTATTGATCAACTCATCTGCCAGAACGGGGAGGGGTCCATCCTAGACGTTCTTTTAGGGTCACTGACGTCATGCTCTTGCACTTCTCTCATTGGCTATAAGAGAACGTTCTTGCAAGTTCTCTGCCGCCGTACCTTTTCATCTTTCTCATTGGCTACTGCGACTTTCTTCCAAGTTCACTCGGTGTCATGGCTGTGCTGCTCACTCATTGGCTCGAGATGCTTCCTCTTTCACTGACGTCATGCTTTAGATGGTCTCTCATTGGTCCAAGACGTTCTTCCTGGTTTACTGACGTTATGATTTATTAGTTTTCTTATTGGTCAAAGATGCTGTTGCTGGATCGATGACGTCATAGCGTTGCCAAATTTTCGACCTGTGGGACAGAAATTAGAAAAAAAATGCAATATCTTAAAAAAAAAAATTGATAAAAATGAAAAAAAAGATAGAATAAACATAATCCCTATCATTTAACACCAGGTATACAGTGAATTAAGGTTAAAACTAGTGAATAATTTGTGTAGGATTCCATACTTCGTGTCCTAACGGGGGGTTTAAATGAACAACAATGAACCTCTAATGTGACTCCATAACACCTTTGAACCCCTTCATATGAACCCTTAACTTTGAACCTCTGGTATGAACCCTTAACTTTGAACCCCTGATATGAATCTTTAACATTAAACCCCTGACATGACTCCTTAATTTTGAACCCCTAACATGACTCCTCAATATCGAACCCCTTACTGAAATCAATACAGTACTGAAAATATTACATAAATATACTTGTCAAAAAATATATTTCACCTTAATTGTATTTATAATCAAGTATTTAAAACAACAACAAAATAATATCTTACCTTATAGTGATGAGCTTCAATAAAGATAATTATCTGATCCGAAACCACAATAAAATATATGATGGCCAATGTTGAAAAAAAAGCCACGAACAGAAAACCTAAACCATTATTTTTTTTTCAGTGAACGAAATCAATGTTTAATTTGTTTTATGGTTACTTTTGGTTTTATTTATTTAGGGTTTAAGTTAAGGTAGGTTTTGTTGGTTTATTTTACCTGATGAAATGTGTTTATGATTTTGTTGCTATTTTCGTGAATTTGTGGGTCAACAATGTTTTCTTGTTCTCATTTCTAAAACTCGAATTTTTTTAATGATTTAATTTTTAATGTACGTTTTAGTTTTATGCGTGATTAAAGAAGTTTATAAGGAACATACAAACAGGCATATATACATACATAACCAAAAAGATATGTACGCACGCACCTCACCCATAGAGTTTTACATACATACATCCATCCATTATATAACCTTAATATATTTTACAGGTAATTTTAAGATCATTGGAGAACTTTTTGGAATATTCTGATAATATTGCACAAGTAGTGATATATATTTATTGAAAGATATTTACAACATATGGCTTCACGCGAGGTTACTGAGATAAGATCGCTTTCACATAATAATGAAATATATTAGTCAAGAAATATTGGTCGGAATAACAATTATACGATGAAATAATAATAATAATAATAATGATAATCTCCCATTCATCTAGTATCGAAAATGATTAAGAAATTATATAGAAAAAATTCCATTGGGATAACAAAGCCATCTTGCGACTCAACTGTCAACTCGGGATATATCGTAATTTTCAACCCATTTTCTGTGTTTTTTCTTATCGTTGATGGATAGATTGACGTCTATTCATCCTTAGGTGGTGGGGTAGGGTAGGATAAGACGTAATAGACCCGGCAACTCTCCACAAATCCTATAAAACACACGGCAGCTGTAAAGACGTACAGTAGTGTGTCTATCGGGCCTCCCTTCACATGCACTGGCAGACCATTGGGCATCTGAAATCAAAGGAGAGTTATATTTTTTTTTTCATTTTTTTAGCTTGTGATTGTGTTATTTTTAGTAGTGTTCGTTGTTATTGGTTTGTGTGATTCTTAGCCTTGTTATTTTTACTCGTATTGTAAGCTGGTTGAAAGTCCTTCCGTCTGAAATCACGGAAAATTTTGTATTATTTACTTATTTTCCTTGATATTAGAAGCCTTGGTTATTGCTGGTTTAATGTCCGTAATTTATGGTCTCAGTTTAACGAGTTATTTATGAAGTTGAAATGTATGCTGTCCTGTTTACTGCTAATCATTAATTAACTTCAATTGAAAGACAATCATAACGAAACAAATTAATGCTACAATATAAAAAAAAGTGAATGTTTTAAGGTAAATTGCACTAGTCTAATTTTGCCAATTTTCAAAGTAATTGGCCGAGAATTGGAGGAGGGATGAATAATTGTCAATTAATTGTAGGAAAACGCGGGAAAAAGTACACGAAAATAGGAACATGATATACCGAGATTTAACCACGAGTAACATACACTTAACACTATATTAATGCGTTATAGGATATTTACTAGATACTTTCACTTAATACTTAATAATAATAGGATATAAGTAGCTATTTTTTCTAGGTTATATTACTTTTGTGTCGTAATAGCTGTTAATTGATGTTGAATTGGCTTAAATAGGATATGTTTTTCTAGCTAGTGTCATAACGTTTCTTAATTGATTCTGTGATTGAATTTAATTAAACGTGGATAATTGGTCCCTGATCTATATGACGTCACATAATGTTTTTGACGAGACGACCATGTTAGATATTACGACGAACAAGATTAGGACAATGTTTTACTTTTTAGGATTTGTTTATAGGCCTAAATCACCCAGACCTATTTAAATCGAACTAAAATCTATATAAAACTATGATTTTTTTTACATAGATCATCTTTTGTTTTGGCATTGTTAGATTAATAAGGAAAAAAATAATAAAATAACAATGCGGTCTTATTCGTGGTAATTTTATAAACATTAGTCATTATGCCCAACGTTGAGGGCTGAATTACGTGAAAAAAAAGATAATCTAACATATTGAAACTGACTATGGAAGCCAAATGGATAAAATTGCTTAGTCTGTTATATTGGTGCCATATTCAGCGCTAAAACCCGATAATATGAACCCAAGTTAAGAATATCAATATGACGGAGGCTTGCGGGTCGTCGCTTTCAACATGTAAATACTAGAGAGAGGTTCTTGGTGATGAGAGACATGACATGGTACTATTAATTCACACGAGGCTGAGTGGATAGGACTCCTGTGGTGTACACTGTGGAAGAGGGTAAGTATTTTAAATTCGATGTTATTTTAAGCCTAATGTGTTATATTCCATGATTTTATACATTATTATTATTATTATTATTATTACCAGTTGTTGTTATTGTTATTATTATTGTAGTTGTTATTGTTTAGGTTAGTGTTAAGGTAGGTTAGGTTAGATTAGGTTAAGTTAGGTTGTTTCTTTAGCAAGTATGGTTAGATTAGCATTACGTTAGGTTAAGTTAGTATTAGGTTTGGTTAGCAATAGGTTGTGTAAACTGTATTCGCAGTAGGTTGTGTTAAGTTAGATTAGGTAGTGTTAAGGTTTGTTAGATTAGCATTAGGTTAGGCTAAGTTATTAACAGGTTTGGTTAGGTTAGCAGTAGATTAGATTAGCATTAGGTAAGGTTAAGTTATTAGTATGTTTGGTTAGGTTAGCAGTAGGTTAGATTAGTATTAGGTTAGGTTGTGGTAGCATCAGGTAAGTTGAGCCCAACTCACCTGAAATGTCCTCATCTGCTTCAGCACTTCAGGCACGGCACTGTAGTAGGTTAGGTTAGGTTAGCAGCAGGTAAGGTTAGGTTAGGTTAAGTTAGCATCAGGTAAGGTTAGGTTAGGTCAGCAGTTGGTTAGATTAGGTTAGGTTAGCATCATGTAAGGTTAGATTAGGTCAGCAGTTGGTTAGATTAGGTTAGGTTAAGTTAGCATCAGGTAAGGTTAGGTTAGGTTAGCATTAAGTAAGGTTAGGTTAGGTCAGCAGTTGGTTAGATTAGGTTAGGTTAGCATCATGTAAGGTTAGATTAGGTCAGCAGTTGGTTAGATTAGGTTAGGTTAAGTTAGCATCAGGTAAGGTTAGGTTAGGTTAGCATCAAGTAAGGTTAGGTTAGGTCAGCAGTTGGTTAGATTAGGTTAGGTTAGGTTAGCATCAAGTAAGGTCAGCCCAACTCACCTGAAATGTCCTCATCTTCTGCTGGAGCACCTCGGGGACGGCACTGTAGTAGCCCCTGTGTTTGGGAGTGTCTGTTACGGCTACCTTGGTACCTAGTTGGTACTGGATCTTGGGACCTTCAACTACATTACCGAATTTCTGGAATTGGGGAGTGATTTAGGGTTTATGTCGGTTAATTAGGGATGATTCGGAGTTTATTGGGAATGATCAGAGTTTTATTTGGGTTTATTGGGATGATTCGAGCTTTATTATGGTTTATATGGGACGATGCGGGATTTATTAGGGATGATTCTTGGTTTATTAGGAATAATTCGAGAATATTAAGAAGTATGCGTAAGGACAACATGTATACATTGGTTCCCTGTTATACATAATACATACCTGTTGTCTTTATACATGACAACAGGTAGTTAATATATAGACCTATCTGATGTCTGTATACATAACAGGTAGTTAATTTATAGGCCTACCTGTTGTTTACATGACAACAGGTAGCTAATGTATAGGCCTACCTGTTGTCTGTATACTTTATTGGTAACTAGTGTATATCTATAGTCAGCACGGCCTATACATGACAACTCTGGGGACATACATACATACATACATACATACATACAGTTTATGCATTATTTCTGAATTATTTATTTATTTATTCACTTATTACGGGTCATTGTTGCCATGTGAGAAGTGTGCCAATATTGGAACGTTGTGGCGCGGGTAAAATAAACACTTTTAAAAACAACTTACAATATATTGAACACACGTATTTACAATTATTAACTAATGACAAAAAAAATAGGAATGAATACGATTAAAATGATAAGATAAAATGCTTGGAATTTTATCACAATATCGAAGTTTGAAGGTTGAATTTATTTATGGAACCAATGACGTGTTAATATGGTACAGATAGACGAGGTTGTAGATATTTTGGTGTTATGGAGAACTATACTTTATACATAATTATACACCATGTCGAAATTATCACTTAAACAATGAATAATGTTAACTACATCCGCTTATCGGGGTTCTAAAAGCTTAACGGCTCCTAGATAAATATGATTATAATCTTTATTATCAGCTAATTTACCTCATGTTATTCTCTAGTTTACTTATAAATAGGGATAGGAAACGAAACTACCAATTAGAAGGGGTAGTAATAATTGGTTGTTGATTTTGATAATGTTAGGTTATTCCTCAAGCCGGATGGACGCGCCGCCGCCATACCAACACAGAGAGTTGGTCACGTATTAAACTGTGCTATATATAAACTCACTTAGAAACCATAGACACTTATTCACTTATACTTATAATCCAGGAAAACACTTATATTTAACGATGGAAAGTAGGTAGTGTTGTGAAAAATTTATATTAGGTGATTTATTGGTGTTTTTCATTGGTGGGTTAATTTTTTTTTTTATTTCCACACTTTACTTACGCTTGGTGTGTTGAGTGGTGAAGGCGCACTTAATCTCCCCGTGAAATGACTGAACTTAAATCTCATTGTGGATTTTGTTTGTTCAGTTAACTAGACGTGGTTGTGTGGTGATGGTCGCGGGGTGTGTGTGTGTAGTGGTGGTGGTGAGTCGTGGTGGGGGGGTGGTGATAGTGTTAGTGAAGTGGGGGAAGAGGGGGGGAGGGTGATGGTGGGGGAAGAAGAGGGGGAGAGGAAGGGGGGGGATTGAGGTAGTGGTGTAGCGGGCACAGTAAGCAAGCAAGTTTTGGTAGGGGGGAGGGGTGTTGGTGGGGGGATGGGGACGAGGGGGGGGTGTTGGGGGAGAGGGGGAGGAAGAAGGGGGAAAGGGGGGTTAGGGGGAGGAGGATGTGTTGGCAAGTGTCTCGTCCCAGCAAGCAAGCAACGCCAACGACCTTGACGCTATATACAGCATTTTCCGCTAAACTCAGCTCACCATTTTCCATTAATTACCGTTATCATTTCCTCTCTCTTTAGTTCATAATCACCAAACTATCCTTAATTATCTTACTCTATTCTTCTTGTCAATTAGCGGCAGCGGAACATAGTGAGTAATTGATGATACTTATATTGTTTTGTACCCGTCAGCTTACCGTAACCTTCTGTTAATTTTCGGACCGTCAATTGGTACGGTCACTACGGTTGAACCCAAATGTCTAGCTGGAATATAGTACCCGATGAGGCTATTTTTCACGTCTGTCTGTCTGTACTGAGTTTTTTATTATTTTCTTGCATTTATCCAGAATAAAGGAATGTTTTAATTGATTCGTTAATAGAGGAATGATTAGTTAAGGTCACGTCAGGTCAGGGGTTACCAGAGGTCGTGTTTGTGTTGATAACTGGAGAGCTATTATTATTATTATTATTATTATTATTAATATTATTATTATTATTATTATTATTATTGTTACAGTATTATTATTATTGTTGTTATTATTATTATTACAGTATTATTATTATTATTACATTATTATTATTATTATTATTATTACATTATTATTATTATTTTTTTTTATCATTATATTATTATTATTATTGTTATTATTATTATTACATTATTGTTATTATAGTCCAGTATTATTATTATTGTTATCATTATTATTACAGTATTATTATTAGTTATTATTATTATTAAGAAATTATTTTATGAGACTGTTAAGCTTTATAATGTGAGAAGTAGTAATAATGATAATGATGGTGTACCTACAGTAGAAATATATACATGTAACCTGTGTAAGGTGTGTGTGTGTGTGTGTGTGTGTCAAGTTGAGTGATCAGTCATATCAGGAAATTACAACAAAATCGTCACTTTGCGTTAAAATGTTTCACTTGTGTTTGGTTAGATTACGTATGTGTGTATGTGTGAATGTATGTCTGTTGGATGTGTATGTGTGTGCGTGTGTGTGGATAGGATGTGTGTGCGTGTGTGTGTGTAAGATGTCTGTATATGTCTAAATGAATAATATAATTCCTTATGTATGTATAAATGTATATGTATAGCCGTATGTATGTATGTATGTATGTATACGAGGGGAGCGAGAGATAACTCAGAGAGGGGACACACCCCTTATACAGAAGAGGGGAGGATACGCAGAGGGGAAGGAAAGACGGGAGATGGTAAGGGGAAACAATGAAGTGGATGGAGGAGGAGAGGGGAAGGAACACAAGGGGAAAGGAAAAAAGGGGAAACAAGAAAGGGGAGCCGAGGAAGAGGGGAGAGAAGAAAGGGGACAAGGGGATGATGAGGATGGGGTGAACAGGAGATAAGGAAGAAGGGGGAATAAAGAGAAGAGGGGAAGAATGAGGGGGAATTGGAGAAAAAGGGGAATCGAGGGGACAGGGAAGAAGAAAGAGGGGAAAAAGGAGAAGAGGGAGAGGGTAAAGAGGATAAGAGGAAGACGAGAAAGAGGAGAGGGAGAGGGGAATGAAAGATAAGAGGGAGAGGGGAATGAGAAGAGGGAGAGGGGAAGATAAGAGGGAGGGGGGAAAGAGAAGAGGGAGAGGGGAAGATAAGAGGGAAGGGGGAAAGAGGAGAAATGAGAGAGGGGGAAGAAGTGGAAGGGTGATAGAGGGAGGGGAAAGAAGAGGAGGGGAGAGGGAGAAGACGAGGATAGAGGGAGAGGGGAAAGAGAAGATGATAGAAAGAGGGGAAGGGGAAGAATGAGAAAGAAAATAAGCTCAATGAAGATGGGAATAAGAAAGAAAACGTAATAAACCAGAGAAAGAAAATGAGAAGAAGGGATAACTGATAAAAAACTTAATGAATGCATAATAGGGATAAAATGTGATAAAAGGAATAATGGAGACATGGTAATAAAGAACGGAGAAAGGGAAAACTTGATAAATAAAGAGATGAAAGGGTAACTATAAGAGAAATGAAAAGGAGGGTTAGAATAGAAAGGGGAAGAACTAGAGGGGATGGAATGAAAGGGGAAGTAATGAAGAAAGGGGGAAGAGAGACAGGGGAGGAAAGAGAAGAACACAGAGAATAAGATTTTGAGTGTGTAGGGTGTAGGGTGTGTGTGAGTGTGTAGGGTGTGTGTGAGTGTGTAGGGTGTGTGTGTGTGTGTGCAGGGTGTGAGTGTGTAGGGTGTGTGTGTGTGAGTGTGTGTAGGGTGTGTGTGTGTGTGTTTGTATGTGTGAGTGTTTGCATGTGTGAGTGTGTAGGGTCTGTGTGTGTTTGTGTGAGTGTTGGATGTGTGTGTATGTGTGTATACTTGTGTGTGTTTATATTATATCATTGGTTGTGTGTGTGCTTGTGTGATCCGTGTTTATGTGGTGTAATGGTCGGCAAGTGAGCGGACCCGGGTTCGATCCCCAGGCAGGGTGACTATGGGCAAGTTTTTTTTACGCCATTTGCCTCTGTCTACCCAGCAGTAATTGGGCACCTGGATGTTAATCGTGTTCCGGGGTAATGGTTAGCCAGTGCAGTTGGTGAGTTGTCCGGTCTTCTCGGACTATTCCTTGACACTGGGTCATGCAACTCGTTAACTCAGGGTGTGGTTGTTGTGTTGGCGACAGCTTCTACACCTTAAACACTGGGTCATGCAGCTCGTTAACTTAGGGTGTGGTTGTTGTGTTGGCGACAGCTTCTACACCTTAAACACTGGGTCATGCAGCTCGTTAACTTAGTGTGTTGGTGTGTTGGCGACAGCTTCTACACCTTAAACACTGGGTCATGCAGCTCGTTAACTTAGGGTGTGGTTGTTGTGTTGGTGACAGCTTCTACACCTTAAACACTGGGTCATGCAGCTCGTTAACTCAGGGTGTGGTTGTTGTGTTGGTGACAGCTTCTACACCTTAAACACTGGGTCATGCAGCTCGTTAACTCAGGGTGTGGTTGTTGTGTTGGCGACAGCTTCTACACCTTAAACACTGGGTCATGCAGCTCGTTAACTCAGGGTGTGGTTGTTGTGTTGGTGACAGCTTCTACACCTTAAACACTGGGTCATGCGTTAACTTAGGGTGTGGTTGTTGTGTTGGTGACAGCTTCTACACCTTAAACACTGGGTCATGCAACTCGTTAACTCAGGGTGTGGTTGTTGTGTTGGCGACAGCTTCTACACCTTAAACACTGGGTCATGCAGCTCGTTAACTCAGGGTGTGGTTGTTGTGTTGGCGACAGCTTCTACACCTTAAACAAATTCACGCCTAGGAGGCTCTAGGGCCGGCCATCCTCGTTACACGAGGGGCAACATTTATGTATGTATGTATATGTGTAATGTACTGCAGGTGTTTGTGTAGGTTTTAGGACTATGTATGTATGTATGTGGTCTTTTATACGGCTTACGTCGCTATCCGAGTCTGTTTAATTAATTCAGGGTATAATTAGTATTTTTTTTGGTTTTTCGTTGAATTAATTTATTTGTTACTGCCAATTATTCATATATGATGTGTATTAATTTATATACCTTTAAGAATTTTATTGAATTAATTTATATATGAAAATATTTGTTTATGTAATTTATATACTTTAACGAATATATATATATATATATATATATATATATATATATATATATATATATATATATATATATATATATATATATATATATAATATGTATATATATATATATATATATATATATATAATATGTATATATATATATATATATATATATATATATATATATATATATAAATATATATATATATTTACTTTTATTTATTTATATTTTAATTTATATAAGTTTGTCGATTTATATATCTATACCGTTAACAGAACCTTGCTTAGCGTCCCTGTTTATAGAACTCCGTTAACAGAACACTAATGGCAGCGTCTCCGAATATGTCTGTCTGTTAATCTTGACAAAGTATTAATCTACGTCTTAGGTTAGATTAGGTTGTGGTTAGGTTAGGTTACGTTACGTTGTGGTTAAGACTAGATGAAGATAAGGTTAGGTTAGGGTAAGGGTAAGATGTAACCTCTTGAATACAATGACAACCTCTTCAGTACATTGACTTAACATCTTATATGCGATTATTAACCTCTTGAGTACATTGACTTAAACTCTTAAATCCGATGAATTAACTTCTTGAGTACGATGACAACCTCTCGAGTACAATGGCTTAACATCTTAAGTGACGACTTAATCCGTTGAGTAAGATGATTTTACTTCGTGAGTTCAATGACTTAAATCAGTGCTGGTTAAACTACTCAGGGCTAGTGACACTACTACTTGTACTCAAGGCTAGTGACACTACTACTTGTACTCAAGGCTAGTGACACTACTACTTGTACTCAAGGCTAGTGACACTACTACTTGTACTCAGGCTAGTGACACTACTACTTGTACTCAAGGCTAGTGACACTACTACTTGTACTCAAGGCTAGTGACACTACTACTTGTACTCAAGGCTAGTGACACTACTACTTGTACTCAAGGCTAGAGGCACTACTGCAGATCTTGAACTGCCCAGGGCTTGTCTAGTCGCGTTATGATCCTTAATTAAATACCCGTTATGTTGATAATTAAACAATTAAAATGATAATATCCTCTATGTAATGTTAATAATACCACTAATAAATAATTACTGTTATTATATACTGTAAGATTAAAATATACTAATTACAAAGTATATTTAATTATATAATGAGTTGATTAGGGATTTTAATTGAAACGTGTTTGTGAGTTTTATCAATATTTTCCTTTGTTACGAAAATATATGTAATTTCCACGTAAAATGTGTGTTATATGTTTTCCCTGCGTCTAATATGAGTAACTATCGCATGCTGGGTGAAATATGAAGTCCAGGGATATTATACATTAACACGTAATCAACTGGCTAAGCTTTTAACGCACAAAAATACTCGCATCTGGAGCTGAGTAATTTAGCGACGTTTCTATCCAGCTAAGGTCAATTCCTGGTCCAAATGTCGTCATAATCAACCCTAGCCGCTATTTATTAGTTCTATTATCGCCATATGTCGCGTTATTCTGATTATTCGTCCCCAGAAGTAGAGCGAAAATACCCGCTAACTTTAGCTACGGTGAGATGCAGGGTTGACAAGGCCAGCGTCCGCCACCTGCCATCTAGCGGCCGTCACCTCAACTATCGCCAGCCATCACCGGCGGCCGCTAGGTGTCAGCACTTACCGATGGAGGTAGAATATTGAATACAGCAATTGATTTCCCCAGCTTCCCCTATTCCTGTGGATTATCTTCCCCCTTTCTATGCTATTCCTCTTTGGATTTGCGATAAGCTATTTATATTTCATTAAATAGTTATTTCTTCTGTTATTGAATTTCTATTGTTAAAGCGCTTACTGCTATCACTACTTCCGCTATCCACCGTCACCACCACTCACCATCACCACCCATTGTCACCCTATCACGCATTATCACCACCATCCTACTGTCACCCCAATCACCCATTATGACCACCACCCATTATCACCACCAACCATTATCACCACCAACCATTATCACCACCACCCATTATCACCACCACCCATTATCACCACCACCCATTATCACCACTTCCCATTAGTTTGACCTAATATTCTAATCTTGTTTTACAATTATCATCATTTTTCCCTCTCCCCTCCATTATCTCCCCTCCCCCTCTCCCCTCGCTCTTTCCCCTCCCCCTCACCCTTCATTATCTCACCTTCCCCTCTCCCTTCATTCTCTCCCCTCTCCATTGTTCGTTCCCCTCCCCTTCTCCCCTCATCTTCCCTCCCCCACCCTTCATCTCCTCCTCCCCATCTCCTCCCTCCCCCCACCCTTCATTCTCTCCCCTCCCTCCCACCCTTCATCTCCTCCCCCCACCCTTCATCTTCCCTTCCCTCCCCTTTATCACCAATCTCCCTCTTTCTCATATTAGCATTTGTCACTACATTCACCGTCATTTCTCTCTCTCCACATTACAAAAAATCACCAACCTTTATCATTATTATTGTATTGTATTTTATTATTATTATTACCCAGTTGTGCCAAATTAATTAAAAGGTACTTGACCCTAATTTATTACACCCCCACCCTCTATTTCCTCCCTCCTTCTCCCTCCCTCCCTACCCATTTTTCTCCCTCCCCTTTTCTCTCTCTCCCTCCCCTTTCTCCCCCTCCCCCTTTCTCTCCCCATATCGTTCACAGCCATCCGTCCCCGAAGCGCGTGACCTTGTGCTTGGGTACGATGAGTCTCTCGCTACTGTGAAATCTATATATAATTGCTTTCTGTTTAGTGCTTGTCTGTCAGGAGAGTGATGGGGGGGTGATGGGTGAGGTGGGGGAAGGGGGTGGGGGTTAGAGGGGGAAGGGTAAGTGTGAAGTGGAGTTGTTTGATTTATGTTGTGTTCATAATAATAATAATAATTAAATATTAATAACAAATACGTAATAAAAATATTAATAAATAATAACAAAAAATAATAATAAAAATAGTAATAAATAATAACAATAATAATATTAATAACAAATAATAACAACACTACTAATAATAATAGCTGTATAGTAATAAAAAAATAATAAGTAACCGTCTATTGAAAAGGTGTATGTATGACTGTGTGCGTATTTGTGTATGTGTGCGTAAACATTTTAAAATATTATTCGGGACTGATTAAAATTTGTTGTATATACTAAATAGAATTCCAGGATGTGTAATGTATAACTTGTATTTTTGTATACATAATTGCTGTATGTATGTATAGAATACCAATTGGAATATAAAACAAAATTCTCAACCATTATTTTTTATTGTTACAAATTGATAACCATTTTTAAGTACATTACATCGTCTGGCAGCCCCGTGTTGTTGACAGTTGTTGCCAGGGTAGCTCACCCAAACTATCGTACTGCATTAAATAGGTATACATACGTTGGGACCTATTTCTTGTAGGTTAAATAGGCCCCAATCCTAGTCTAGGTTCATTAAGACTGGGCACCAAATTTCGATGTTTTAGTCAGCTTGGGGCCCATTAGGACAAGTTGGGGCCCATTAAGACATAATTAGTTGAAGACAAACGATGCATTGAACTTAAATTACAATAGAATGATTCGTATGTACAATGAATTAGTTTTTATATATATTACTTATTTATTCAACTAAATTATCTCATAGAAATAACTATTGGAAGTTTTATCTCTTCAAGTATCTGTTGTTTTGCCATTGTTCTGGGGGGTCATATGAGGGGTTCAGGGATGTTAAGGGGTTATATCAGGGGTTCAGGGATGTTAAGGGGTTATATCAGGGGTTCAGGGATGTTAAGGGGTTATATCAGGGGTTCAGGGATGTTAAGGGGTTATATCAGGGGTTCAGGGATGTTTAGGGGTTATATCAGGGGTTCAGGGATGTTAGGGGTTATATCAGGGGTTCAGGGATGTTAAGGGGTTCAGGGATGTTAATCAGGGGTTCAGGGATGTTAAGGGGTTATATCAGGGGTTCAGGGATGTTAAGGGGTTATATCAGGGGTTCAGGGATGTTAAGGGGTTATATCAGGGGTTCAGGGATGTTTAGGGGTTATATCAGGGGTTCAGGGATGTTAAGGGGTTATATCAGGGGTTCAGGGATGTTAAGGGGTCATATCAGGGGTTCAGGGATGTTAAGGGGTCATATGAGGGGTTCAAAGTTCCATTATTACCCTTAACATATAAACACCTCTATTATGGCGCTGTGACATAAACTCCTTCCATAATTACCCTGGTGGCGAGAGAAGCAACTATATTGACTCTTATATGACCCAAAAAAAACAATAACATTTGACATGACGGGATTATAGTCCATAATAACCATAAAGCTGAAATAAAACACCTTTATAATGATACCAATGGCGTATAAAAGAGTAGGATCGCCCCTCTCCTACCCAACCCCTCCTTAGGAATCCTTCTACTCGGTCTTGGGGGAAGGATAGGACAACACGTAATACACACGCAGGCTCTCAAAGAATCCTACAAAACACACTATTGCAGTGAAGATGTATAGAGCCTTGTCAATTGTTCCTCCTTTAACGTGCACTGGCAGGCCATTAGGGAGCTGGGGGAGAGATAGATAGATATTCATTCAGTAAAATTGCAACACAAGTTTACATTTCGTTCAGCATGTAAACAGACGATGCAGGTATACAGTTCAGCAGGTATATAGATATTGCAGGTATACAGTTCAGCATGTATATAGACAATGCAGGTATACATCTCTGTCACACATACACACACACACAGTACCTGGAACAGCTTCATTTTCTGCTGTAAATATTTGGGCACCTCAGCATACCCCTGGCTGGGTGCCTTACCGCTGAGTCTTGCTGCTGGCACTCCTAGTCTCAGTGCCTGTTGGGGGGAAGACAGTACTATAATATGGTGGATTATAGTGGAAGACAGTGCTATAATATGATGCCTTAGAGGCTTAGACGGATGTAACGATTATAGAATAATATGGGAAATAAACGCTAAGAGAAAATATATCAGTAACGAAATATGATAAAGGAGAAGAAATAATATGCTAAATAACTAACTAATGAATAAATAAACCACTAACAAGAAAATAACAGTAAAGACAGTTGTCTTTACTAAAACAAAGCAATAATATTACTTATCTTTAAAATAAATCGTTATTATACTGTTGCTGCGTTACCGTATATATTTTCGTATATATTATTACATCTACACGGGAAATAAATACAAATATTAGAATATATTTAATTAATGTGATGACGAAATGGTGTTTGTTTTGAGTGTATTAAATTCATTTGCGCGGGAAAACTATGCCTGGATCAGCTGTGTCAGTATTTACATGGCACGCTGAGTTGCCGATCAATATATATATATTTTTTACTGTAGTATGTCGGAATTTCGAGAAAAAAAATATGCACTTACAAGTAATATGTAAAATTGTTGGGTAATATTTTAATTTATTTTTTTCTGATTATAAAAACTGAAATATATATACAAAATTGATAATGGTGGCATTTTCCTACCTATTTGTCCATTGATATTATTATTATTATTATTATTATTATTATTATTATTATTATTATTATTATTATTATTATTAATTATTATTATTATTATTATTATTATCACTGGCGAGATTAAATAACAGAAAAATACCATATACCAAAGCACATAACACAGGTAATTATAATATTTAAACATTGGCTATTTTACTAGGACAAACGTAACTAACGGAAGTTATTTTTTACAACACGCAGCAGGGGATATGACATGGCATTTTCCAGCAATGTGTTGAGATAAGTGTGTTTAGTAGTGATGGTAACAGCCAGGGTGCATCTACAGCAGAAATTTCGTACCGTAAATATTATAGTATTCGTTTGCTTCGAGCGGTACACACAAGTCATTAGGATAACTATTTCTCTAATGGTCCGCTGTATAAATTTTCCTCGTAAACTAAGATATGATTTAATTAATTTTAACTTGAACTAAAATAAAAAATAAACATACAGACTTTATAGGTTACGTTAATATTATATCCATGCTGGTGAATTTATTCTTAGTTAAATTTAGTTCAGTATTTTCACCAGATTTAATGTTAATTTTCGGATATTTTTCGAGTTTTAGATCAAAGTTAAATAATTATGTGGATTTTCAATGTTTTCACTTACGAGGAATATTTGTACGATTCTTGTGACTGGGGAAGTTAGGCGGCTTCGTCATATATCATATTGCTCTGTTTAGCTGACAACCGCCATTACTGATCACTAAACTCAAAATACACTCCAGTCTTAATAACTGCTTAAATATACTCTCCTATTCACTAATAACTAAAATAATGACTGATATTGATGTATATAAGTAATTATATCCGTAATTAAGAGCAAAGGTTAGTTAATGATACGATTAAAGTAAGGCACCGTCTCCAGATCGGGAAAACACGGCAATAATTTATACTTACGTTTGCCGTTTGGCGTGATGCTGCGACACACATCCTACCAGCGACGACCCCGAGTTTATAAGACATGGTGAAGATGGTGTTAATAGTGGTGATGGTGTAATAATGTTGTGTAGTGGACGGTAAAACGGGAAGAAGCAAGTGATGATAAGAGATACTGTACTCACTCAACCCCCCCAGAACGACAGGGTTGTAAAGGCACAAGTCTAGTGGTGGTCGTGGATGCCAAGTACAGTGCTTTTGAGCAGCTTTTGCTACTCTGCTTGCTTCTGTAAAATAAATGGTGACCAAACTAATGAAAATAATATATACAAATAATGAATAAACTAAATAAATCACTGAGCAAACTACTGAAGAAACTAATGAATAAAGTACTGAATGAACCCATGAATAAGCCAATGGATAAACTTATAACTATATACTTTATTCCAAGTTGTTGTTCGTACGTAAATAAATCTTCATAGGCTTCGTTCACATTAGATTACACTTAATCCATCTACCCAACGATTTTGTAATTCAGTCTCGCTTATTCATTTACCATAACAATTTCTATCACCTAATATTATGCATATAGTATTATGATGAGTAAGTAAGGCTTATTTAATAGTGTGTTTACGACTGCTGAGTGGGTGTACTCTGTGACCCCATATCATAAGTTTGGCGGCACTGCTTTCCTCGTGCTGCCATCTAGCGGCCGCTACATCAAGGACGTACCTTCACAAATATAATTAAATTTGCTTGTATTTACTGACTTATTGATGATACTCACTGGCTATATCATTCTCAGAGCCTTAATCATTCTTTAACGAGGATAATGATTACTATTATCAATATGGAAGTATACGCGTCTATTATTTTCAATAACTGTCCTCCTACTGAGTAACTAACATGTTACTATTTATATGTGATGCTGCAAGTCACGTACACCTGTCACTGTTGCCATCTTGGTTCACTGTGTAACAATAATAATAGTAAAAGTAATGATGATAATAACCGTGATGATGATAATAATAATGATGATGATAATGAGTTTTTCTCGAGAATTCAGTATCTGGTGTATATATAACCTGATAGGGTAAAATTTGCGATGTTTTAGAATATTTACTGTAGTATATGGAAAATGGAATCTTTTATTGAAGTTTATTGGTGTTAATGTTAAGTAATTACAATACTAAAGTTGGTAGTAGTAGCTGTAGTAGTAATAGTAGTAATAGTAATTATTAATAAATGGAACTACAAAGATTTTGATATGTATGCAAACAGTATGTATAGATTAATAAAATACGAATTATGATAAATATACATAAATATTTGATTCATTGATATAACATACATAGAGCATACATAAAGTAGTGCCGTAATTACTTATTGCGTAAATATTTATATACATATACATAATGATACAGACCGCCGTGCGTACACATTTGCTCATACATGCGCATACATATACTTATATACGCACTTACAGTTATACGAGTATGTATACACATACATATAAACACACTCACATAAACTAACACGTGCTTACACTCATACATACAGTCTGTACATACATACTGCTTCGATAGACTGATAGATAACAGCAGGTATATACGATAGACTGATAGATAACAGCAGTATATTCGATAGACTGAGAGATAACAGCAGGTATATACGATAGACTGATAGATAACAGCAGGTATATACGATAGACTGATAGATAACAGCAGGTATATACGACAGACTGATAGATAAAACACCTTTAGGTCAGTATACACCGCATAATCAATAGACGGGTATATACAGGGTCTTGTGGTGCTACATTTAGCGGTGTTCGCCCATTAGTCACCTTGTTGTCCTGCGTGACGTCATCATCTGTCCCAATCTGTCCACACGCGTCTGGGACATGTTATGAACCCCGTTATGGTGAACTTTTGTCCCCCAGTTGACCTAGTTTACCCTCCCTTCCTCCCTCCGCTTTCTCTCCCCCCTCGCTTACCCTCCCATCCTCCCTCCATCTCATTACTCTTCCCTCCCACTGACCCTTCCTCTGGCTTCATTAACCTCCCTCCCTCCCTCCCTCCCTCCCAATCTGTCCACACGCGTCTGGGACATGTTATGAACCCCGTTATGGTGAACTTTTGTCCCCCAGTTGACCTAGTTTACCCTCCCTTCCTCCCTCCGCTTTCTCTCCCCCCTCGCTTACCCTCCCATCCTCCCTCCATCTCATTACTCTTCCCTCCCACTGACCCTTCCTCTGGCTTCATTAACCTCCCTCCCTCCCTCCCTCCCTCCGTCCCTCCTTCCTTCCTTTCTTCTTTCCTTCCTTCCCTCCTTCCTTCCTTCCTTCCTTCCTCCCCACTAACTCTTCCTCTCCCCCCCTTAACCTTCCCTCCTCACTTCCTCGGCTCCTCCTCACTCCATTCCCTCTCCTCTGTTCCCTCCCCTACCCCATTCCTCCTTCCCTCCCTCCACAGCTTACCTCTCTTCCTTCACATTCCTTCTCCTCCCCTCTTTCTCTCACTTTCCTCCTTCCTCCCTCACTTCCCTCCTCCTCCCCACCCTCCCTTGGGCCTATAACACAATACGTTAGCCAATAGGGAAAGTCTATCACTTGACGTCACAACGGAGGTCAGTCTTATACCTGTACAATGACAAATAATAATAATAATAATAATAATAATAATAATAATAATAATAATAATAATAATGATGATGATTTGAAGTTAGGGTTAGGTTAGGTTAGGTTAGGTTAGGTTACCACAGTTATTTACATTTACATTTTCCTACACCTGCCTAAGTCACTCAACATACAATTACTCTGAACTGCTGGAACAAGTGAACGAACCTCAGAAAAAAAACGAACCTTAGAACAAGAAACTGCTGGAACAAAGAACGAACCTTAGAACAAGAAACTGCTGGAACAAGTGAATGAACCTCGGAACAAGAAACTGCTGGAACAAGTGAACGAACTTCGGACCAAGAAACTGCTGGAACAAGTGAACGAACCTTAGAACAAGAAACTGCTGGAACAAAGAACGAACCTTAGAACAAGAAACTGCTGGAACAAAGAACGAACCTTAGAACAAGAAACTGCTGGAACAAAGAACGAACCTTAGAACAAGAAACTGCTGGAACAAAGACGAACCTTAGAACAGAACTGGGGACAAGAACGAACCTTAGAACAAGAAACTGCTGGAACAGGTGAACGAACCTCGGAACAAGAAACTGCTGGAACAAAGACAGACCTTAAGACAAGGGAAACTATGGAATATGAGTAGACAGACACTCGGAACAAAAAGCTGCTGGAACAAAGGAACAGACCTTAGAACAAGAAACTGCTGGAACAAAGAACGAACCTTAGAACAAGAAACTGCTGGAACAAAGAACGAACCTTAGAACAAGAAACTGCTGGAACAAAGAACGAACCTTAGAACAAGAAACTGCTGGAACAAGTGAATGAACCTCGGAACAAGAAACTGCTGGAACAAGTGAACGAACTTCGGACCAAGAAACTGCTGGAACAAGTGAACGAACCTCGGAACAAGAAACTGCTGGAACACGTGAACGAACCTCGGAACAAGAAACTGCTGGAACAAGTGAACGATTCTTGGAACTTACTGGGGGTGTTTCAGCAGGTTTCACGCTTGTTGCCACGTCAATATATGCAATACCTCACGACACTTGCAACGTGTGCAATTTGAGAAGGTGGAAGTTGACCACAAGAGGTTGCCAGTTAGTTCCCGGAGACAGTGGGTTTAATTTACCACAATGGTTGTTTGTTTTGGTTAATTTGGGTTGTTAATGTTCGTTCATTTAACCTAACTTAACTTATCTTGGTCCAAAATTAATCTAACTTATCCAGAATTAACCTAACCTGATCCTAACCTAATCCAACCCTAGCCCAACCCTAGCCTAGCCTAACCTAATCCAACCCTAACCTAACTTAACCTAACCTGATCCAACCCTAACCTTACCTCCTTAATCCTACCTGAATCTTACCTGAATTAACTATATGAAAAAAGGGTTAAATTGTGCAGTTTACACCATTACACACGGTGACATTAAGGTCGATATTGTACTAGACCACCTTCACTTCCTCAATTGTCAAGTCAGGTGCCCATTCACAGCTGGGTGGACTGTGGGCGCCTCGAATCTCGACAATCAACATAACTCCTTGATGAAGATAGATTTCCCTTAGGAATGTTTAACCCTTTGAGGACGTTGTTTTAACCCTCTGAGAACGATGGTTTAACCCTTTGAGGAAGCTGGTTTAACCCTTTGAGGACGATGGTGTGACCCTTTGAGGACGCTGGTTTAACCCTTTGAGGACGCTGGTTTAACCCTTTGAGGACGCTGGTTTATCCCATTGAGGACGACACTTACACTATCGTCCAGGAGGTGTTATCAACCATTCTTGAGACACGGTTTAAAAATTTGTAGTTTGTCGTGTTAGTTTGACATTAATTAACCTGTAAGAATTATTATCAACCATCTCTATCTTTTATCTTCCCTCTCTTTGTCCTGGTTATTATCGTTAATTACTCGTTTATTCCTTTCTATTATCGGTTTATTGAGGTGAGTTGGTATTCCATGGCCGATACGGTTTCATTCGTGCTATAAACACAAATAAGAGGGCAAAGCGAGGCTACCAAGCTTGCAAAACAATAACACATAACATGGCGCGCACGTTCCACCGCCAGTCACCAGCGAGTATTAGAAAGCGCGCCAAATCCACCCTACCAATAAGAAGAGAGCCAACCTCATATGGAGTGTATTATGTAAACATGGACTATTTCACGATTGTATACCGTCAGCGAATACTTGTAGTGTATCAGTTGAGGAAATCTTTGTGAACATAGAGGCGAGGTTGATATGAAAGGCCGTGTTGTTGTTCTCTATCTCCGGGAATCAGTCACGCTGCAGCAGAATTAAATGTTTGTTGACGTTTGAGCGCGCGTGTTAATGTGTATTCTCTGTTTATTATTGTGTATGTATATCCATGTGGGTTATTGTATGTTTATCTATGTTGTATATGTGTTATTGTATGTATACCTGTGGTCAGCATGCTCGCCTCCCAAACGAACGGACCCGAATTCGATCCCCGGGGAGGGTGAAACTATGGGCAAGTTTCTTTACGCCATTTGCCTCTGTCTACCCAGCAGTAATTGGGAACCTGGATGTTAATTGATTTGCTGATCGTGTTCCGGGGTAATGGTT
This sequence comes from Homarus americanus, assembly GCF_018991925.1. Classification (NCBI taxonomy): domain Eukaryota; kingdom Metazoa; phylum Arthropoda; class Malacostraca; order Decapoda; family Nephropidae; genus Homarus; species Homarus americanus. Next base: position 2,153,193 of record NW_024747582.1, on the reverse strand, counting down.
AGCCAGTGCAGTTGGCGAGTTGTCCGGTCTTCTCGGACTATTCCTTGACACTGGGTCATGCAGCTCGTTAACTCAGGGTGTGGTTGTTGTGTTGGCGACAGCTTCTACACCTTAAACAAATTTACACCTAGGAGACCCTTGGGTCGGCCATCCCCGTTACAGGAGGGGCAACCATTATTGTGTATTTACCTGTGTTGCTGTATGTATGCCTATGTAACGTGTTGTTGCGTTATTATTGAACTACAGTACTGTATATATATATATATATATATATATATATATATATATATATATATATATATATATATATATATATACAACATTAATAGTATTTTAACCCAATTTAACACGACGTATTAACATTTTTTCTTGGAACAGTCATGCACACGTTCATGACATAAACCTGGAGTCACGTACACGTTTACAGGAGTGAAGAAATGTGTGTGTGTGTGTGTGTGTGTTTTGTCGTTGTGTGTGTGTGTGTGTTTTGTCGTTGTGTGTGTATATGTATATATTTTGTCGTTGTGTGTATGTATGTTTTTATCATTGTGTGTGTATGTATGTTTTGTCGTTTGTGGCCTTGTGTGTGTGCTGTCGTTATGTGTGTGTGTGTGTGTTTTGTCGTTGTGTGGTGTGTGTATGTTTGTCGTTGTGTGTGTGTGTGTGTGTGTTTTGTCGTTGTATGCATGTGTGTGTTTTGTCGTTGTGTGTGTATGTGTATATGTGTTTTGTCGTTATTAATGTGTGTGTGTGTGTTTTGTCGTTGTGTGTGTGTATGTGTGTTTTGTCATTAATATGTAATAATATATATGTGTTTTGTCGTTGTGTGTGTGTGTGTTTGTCGTTGTGTGTGTGTGTGTGTGTGTTTGTCGTTGTGTGTGTGTGTGTGTGTGTTTTGTCGTTGTGTGTGTGTGTGTGTTTTGTCTATGATATTTTTTAGCCTGCGAGGACAATTTAACATCCAAACACAGAAAAATTTAACATAGACACTAGACAAATTTAACATCCCAATTTAAGGAAAATATTAACATAACTGATACAAACGTTTGAGTAAAGTCCAACCCAAATAATTCGAGGAAAATTTAACAGGAAACAGATAAGGACTTCCAAGTGTCATATCTAGTAACTTAAGGTCATGTCATAATCTTCCTATTTTTTATTTTTTTTAATTATACTCGATAGCTTAAGGTATTATACTCCAGTGGTATATCATTTATAATCCTGCTGGTATATTTAGAGTGTGGTGGTATAGCTTGATAATTGAGTATGCTGGTATATCGGACCATGGCAGTGGTATATTTCGTTATATTAAAGAAGAATATAAAGACAATCAATAAAAATAATAAATGTGGACTAAGTAGGAATAAAAATAAATAAAATACTGAATAACGAATAGAGAGAGATAAGAGCTAAGACTACACAATTTGCCGCTTTAAATTTTCCCGCCAAAATGAGGAGTTAAATGGCAGAGTGGAAACTTATGTCAGAGAGAGTAGTGGTGATGAAGGGTAGTGGTGATGAGGGGTAGTGGTGATGAGGGGTAGTGGTGATGAGGGGTAGTGGTGATGAGGGGTAGTGGTAATGAAGGGTAGTGGTGATGAAGGGTAGTGGTGATGAGGGGTAGTGGTGATGAGGGGTAGTGGTGATGAGGGGTAGTGGTGATGAAGGGTAGTGGTGATGAGGGGTAGTGGTGATGAAGGGTAGTGGTGATGAGGGGTAGTGGTGATGAAGGGTAGTGGTGTGTAGTAGTGATGATTGGGGCCAATATTTCTGTAGTGGATTAGTCATTTACTCTTGATTGGTGATTCGGGTTTGATTGTGAATGATTCGGTGTATTGATGATTCGGGTTAATTAATACCCCTTTCTTAACTATTTAACAAGCCAATTACATAACAAATAACACACGAAAGGACTTAACAACTCAATTAGCTTAGATAACACTCCATAAAGTACATCTAGGTCTGGAGAGCACTTACAACACCTTCATATAAGTACAAGAACGTCCTTAAGATCCTAACTACGTAATTACTTATAATGGTGTAAGTATTTAATAACTCGTGAGTAGTTGGAGGGGAGTATTGCAGATGACACCTGAAGGATAGTTACCGCCCTCCTAGTTTAGTTCACCTGATTCATTGGTCGTGTTAGGATGAGGATGTTGCTAGGATGATTTGGTGTCCTTAGGTTAGATTAGGGAAAACTAATTCCAATTAATGTTATAGAAATAATATATAATTCTTCAATTATGTTTAATTAATGTGAATGTTTAGATTATTTTTATTTATTACGTAGTTTTTGTTAATTATTTTTATCGTGACCTGTGGCGTGGCAACTCCTTAGAGTGTTGCCATCAAGCAGTCATGTGTTTTATCCTCACACGCACATGAGTCATCGCCCGCCTCTTCAATATGGCGGATGTTAAGTATACCACCACGAACTAAAACCCCGATTAAATCTTCTTATTTTCCAGGCGATACAAACAAAACTAATCTTATCCCTCCCCCCCAAAAAAAAATAATAATTAACCTCATATATATTTGTCAATTTTCCTTCGATTATATATGATTAGGTTTTATATTTAATTAACAAGCCAAGAAGTTTAAGCAATTTGGGCGTTCGTGTTCGCGGATATTTCCTAACATTAGTCATCATTCAGTGTCTGAATGACGATGTTGCTAGGATGATTTGGTGTTGCTTGGATGATTATGTGTTGTGAGGAAACTCAATCGAGAATGATGATGTTAGGTTTACGATGTTGCTAGGATGAGTATGTTGTGTTGTCAAGTAAGAGAAACAATTGAAACCCTGCAATTGTGTGTAAATGAGGCAGAAAGTCAGATCAGCAACCTGGGACTTGGTCACATATGGCAGCAGGGTCTACCGTTAGGCAACACATTATGCTTCCAATATCTTCACAGGCGGAAGTAGTTGCTAGGTCGACTTGATGTTGTAAGAATGATGTTGCTAGGATGAGATGAATAATTAGGGCGAGGTAATACACCCTTAGGCACTGTCAGGGTGAGGTAATACACCCTTAGGCACTGTCAGGGTGAGGTAATACACCCTTAGGCACTGTCAGGGTGAGGTAATACACCCTTAGGCACTGTCAGGGCGAGGTAATACACCCTTAGGCACTGTCAGGGTGAGGTAATACACCCTTAGGCACTGTCAGGGCGAGGTAATACACCCTTAGGCACTGTCACCCTTAGGCACTGTCAGGGTGAGGTAATACACCCTTAGGCACTGTCAGGGTGAGGTAATACACCCTTAGGCACTGTCAGGGTGAGGTAATACACCCTTAGGCACTGTCAGGGTGAGGTAATACACCCTTAGGCACTGTCAGGGTGAGGTAATACACCCCTAGGCACTGTCAGGGTGAGGTAATACACCCTTAGGCACTGTCAGGGTGAGGTAATACACCCTTAGGCACTGTCAGGGTGAGGTAATACACCCTTAGGCACTGTCAGGGTCTATACAACTAAGGTGTGTATATCGGCTTCACGACCTATACAGCGAAATGCATTACGTAATACAGTCATAAATACACATGTCCTTGTGTGTATGCTTTAGGTGTATTGTGTATTTTGCTGTATTTTAGTTCGGCTCTATGTATGTGTGTATGTGTGTGTGTGATAGTTGGGTGAGATGCGCTGACAAGCTCTATGTGCGTCAGTTTAATAGGATAAAGAGTTTGTTTTAGGTAGTCAGCTGCGCCCTGGTTCCTCTCCCAGGCTGTTGCCAAGCACCCGGGTTACACAAATTAATCCCTAACAACAATGGAAAGAAACTGGGGTGGATATCTCTCGTTGGTCAGTTATCCATGGTGATTTTTTTTATTTAATTTTGAGGTGTATAATGGATAGACTGATATATTGGATAGATTAATGGTAGATGAGGCTGTAGGATGGGATAGACGGAGAATGGCGTGGGTGAGGGAGGGCCTCGGAGGTATGCAGCGGTGGGCGTGGCTCTACCTGGCAGCAGCGTACGCCACCTCGCTGCCAGACATACGAGGCTGTTTTGGTCACTTTCTACTTAACATATATACCAATTTCCTCTCCTATATATACTAACCACACAACCCTATAAGATATATATTTTAAATTCTATATATCCTAAAAAGTGACAATATGTAGTTTGATATATTTTTGTACATTTTGTTAACCGCGTTTCGCTTGTCTTCTTTACCTGTTAGCAAGAAATTTGATTCGAGTAATAATCACCATTCAACATCTCGCTCTTCCATATATAACCTTATTTATATCCTAATATAACTCGTATATATAAAATAACTTCATGATATATAAATAAAATGAAATTATATATTGATTTTATTTTGTTATTACCGGTATAAAAACTTATTAAAAAAAAAAAGAGTAGGTTTAAATACGATGTGGCAACTGTGCGGGTGTTGGAGGGTTGAGGCGGCAAACTCAACTTTCTCGCCACAGTCTGTGTCTACCTCTCGTGAGATATACAACGACCTCATTACTTCCTCACGTCTCCCACCACCTCCTAAATAAGGTAAGAAACACCATTAATCACT